>NC_080539.1:369811232-370088732 GCF_028640845.1 Ahaetulla prasina | reverse complement strand
GTGAATACCACTACTGGGTCCTCCTGCTTGAGCAGGGGGCTGGACTAGAAGACCTCCAAGGTCCTTTCCAGCTCTATTCAATTCTGATGTAAGGTAGAAACGGTGTTTCTCAACTTTGGCTACTTTAAGAAAGAGCCAAATTTAGAAAGATTTAGAAAGAGTGCAGAGAAGAGCAACCAAGATGATTCGGGGACTGGAGGCTAAAACATACAAAGAATGGTTGCAGGAACTGGGCATGGCTAGTCTAGGGAAGAGAAGGACCAGGATAGCAGCCTTCCAATATTTGAGGGGCTGCCACAGAGAGGAGTAAGGGGGTCAAGCTATTCTCCAAAGCACCTGAAGGCCAGACAAGAAACAATGGATGGAAACTGATCCAGGAGAGATTCAACCTAGAAATAAGGAGAAATTTTCTGACAGTGAGAACAATCAACCCATGGAACAGAAGCTGCCTTCGCAAGTTGTGGGAGCTTTATCACTGGAGGCTTTCAGGAAGAGACTGGACTGCCATCCACACACACCGCCTCTGCACATCCACACAGCCTTCTGTGCATGCGCAGTGCTCGTGCATTACGTCTGGGTGCGTGGGTGGGTGGGCGGAGCCTCCCGCAGCTGCCGCTACAGATTCGCCCAAACAGGACAGAACCAGCTGAATCCCACTTCTGCTTCCGAGTCCGTTAATTTAAAAAAAAAAAAAAAGATGTGTGAACTTCAATTCTCAGAAGCCTAGCTGGCTGGGGAATTCTGGGAGTTGAAGTCCATGCATCTTAAAGTTGCCACACACCAGATGCTGAGAATCCAGATGTAGTCAGCTGCTTTGGGTGAACCCAGCTAGCCTACCTGTGTTGTGGTCCGCCAGCAGCCTGCGGAGCTGGCAACGGAGTCGGAGAGCGATGAGGCTGAGGTGGAGCCAGGGCCATCGGGGAGTGAGGTGCGGACTGCAGAGCCTCCAAAGCTTGATAGTAGTGAGGCAGAGGAACAGGAGGAGCCTGTTCCTAATGCACGCATGAGAAGAGCTGCCAGAAGGCAAGAGCAGCTCAAGCAAAAAGGACGACTCGGGAGTAAGGCCAAGAGATGATTGGCCCCTCCCATAAGGCTTAAAAGACCAGCACCGGCGTTTGGGTTCTTTGCCGGAAAACAACGTTGGTAGCTTCATCTTCTGCTTCGTCTACGTCTTGCATTTGCTTAAAACAGACCAGCAACGGCGTTTGGGCTTTGCCGGAAAACAACGTTGGTAGCTTCGTCTTCTGCTTCGTCTACGTCTTGCATTTATTTTTGTGACTTCTGAACATTTGCCAAGAAAGGCCTTTGGCAGTTTGCCTAATTGGACCAAGCTTTGCGACAGGACTGAGGAATTTTTGTTGGGAGGAATTTGTTTTAATTTATTTGAACTATGCTGGGAATGAAGTAATTCTCAGCTGTTCGCATATAGTTTGTTTGTTTGTTTCATGGATTGAGTTTCCTACTACCTACTTGGGCCTGGGTCACAACAATCTGGTTGATACACAATCTCCCTTCCGCACAGCCACTTTGTTTGCAAAAAGCACACAGAGCATATTTTGAGAAGATTTCTAAAATGAAATTAAATCAAAGTCTGCGTTTCCCTTACCGTTAACTCAGTTAACCCACTAGTCTCGGTTCACAAGAGACACCAAGTCCTAAACTAACCACAGAGACTTGATACATGCAATTGTCGGGGGAAAATGGGCTTGTGCTTGTTTGTGGTTGAATGTGTTCTAAGAGGAATGAGTACACAACTGCTGACTCAGAACTGAGAACCATCATCCCCTCTGGCAATCATCGTCCATAGCTGGGATGCCACAGAATCAGAGATGCCGAGCGCTGTAATTCTAGCTACAGCTTGGTGTTTTGTTGAGCAGAATAAAACTTAATGAAGTACATATGAAGCATCTTGAAAAAAACCAGTAGGGGAAGAACACCCATGATAATGATGGATGGATGGATAAAAGAAAAAAAGGATGAAAGAATGGATGACGGATGGGTGGATGGAAGAATGGATGGAAGAAAGAAAGGATGGAAGGATGAAAGTATGGAAAGATGGGTGGGTGGGTGGAAAGATGGTAGGAAAGAAAGAAGGAAGGAGGGATGGATGGATGGATGGATGGATGGAAAGAGGGATGGACAGAAAGATGGATCAAAGGATGGGTGGGTGGTGGATGGAAAAATGATAGAAGGAAGGAAGGAAGAATGGATGATGGATGGGTGGATGGGTGGAAGAATGGATGGAAAAAAGAAAGGAAGAATGAAAGTATGGAAAGATGGGTGGGTGGGTAAAAAGATGGTAGAAAGGCAAGAAGGAAGGAAGGGAGGAAAAAAGAAGGAAGGATGAAAGTATGGAAAGATGGGTGGGTGGGTAAAAAGATGGTAGAAAGGCAAGAAGGGAGGAAGGGAGGAAAAAAGAAGGAAGGATGGAAAGATGAATGGATGGAAGGAAAGAAGGATGGATGGGTGGCAGAAAGGATGGATGGACGGAAAGAGGGATGGACAGAAAAATAGATGGATCAAAGGATGGATGGGTGAGTGGGTCAGTGGATGGAAAGATGATAGAAGGAAGGAAGGAAGAATGGATGATGGACGGGTGGATGGAAGAAAGAAAGGATGGAAGGATGAAAGTATGGAAAGATGGATGGGTGGGTGGGTGGAAAGACGGTAGGAAGGAAAGAAGAAGGAAAGAAGGAAGGAAAAAAGGAAATGGAAGAAAGGAAGGATGGATAGATGGATGGATGGGTGGGTGGCAGAAAGGATGGATGGATGGAAAGAGGGATGGACAAAAAGATAGATGGATAGATGGATGGATGGGTAGGTGGAAAGATGGATGGACGGATGAAATCAACCATATGGATAGATTTTCTCCATAACTATCTCCCACCTGCTCCTTCAGCTCTTCCAAAGGTTCCCCCATCGCCACTGTAACTGTCCATCTCCTTTGCTCCTGGTCCCCCTCTTCTTCTTTTCCCTACTACCTTTTCTAGCACGATGAACTTCTCAAAGGAACTCTTTATCTTTGCATCGTGTGTCTAAAATACGATCATTTGAGTCTGGGTCATTTAGGCCACCTTGAGTGAGAACTCACCATTTACTTATTCATCAGTGCATTGGTTGTTCTCTTTTGACTGTCCACAGGCTTCTCCAATGGCAAAAGCTGAAGGCATCAATTCCCTTCCTAACCTTCAAAGTCCAAGGTTGGCTTGCATAGAAGGACGTTGGGAAGACCACTGCTTGCAATAGTTCTGATTTTTGTAGGAACGGAGACTTCCCAGCATCTGAATATCATTTCCAAGACTTCATAGCTGCCCTACCAAGAGCTGGCTTGTGTGTATAGGTAATCCTCAACCTACGACAGTTCGTTTAGCGACTGTTCAAAGTTACAAGAGCACTGAAAATAATGGCTTAGGACCAGTTTTCACATTTTGGACTGTTGCAGCACCTCCAGGATCACGTGATCAAAATTCAGACGCTTGGGCAACTGACTCGTATTTACGACGGTTGCAGTGTCCCAGGGGTCATGTGATCCCCTTTGGTGTCTTTTGTGAAGCAAATTCAATGGGTTCACTTGACAACCGGGTTATTAACTTAACAACGGCAGTGATTCACTTAGCAATAAGGGTGTGGCTCAGGCTGTAAGACGGCCTGTTATTAAACACAGCTGCCTGCAATTACTGCAGGCTCGAGTCCCACCAGGCCCAAGGTTGACTCAGCCTTCCATCCTTTATAACAGTGATTCCCAAACTGTGAGCCGCGGCTCCCCAGGGAGCCGCGCTATCGTCATGGGGGCGCCGCGGAATATCTGCGCCCGCTGGGTCCGGCGCTGATGCGCCATTTCTGGGGCGTCTGGTGCGCATGCACAGTTGCAGGTCGGATTTCCGGGGAGCCGCGGGCGCGTCTGGTGCGCATGCACAGTTGCAGGTCGGATTTCCGGGGAGCCGCGGGCGCGTCTGGTGCGCATGCGCAGTTGCAGGTCGGATTTCCGGGGGAGCCGCGGGCGAAAAAGATTGGGAACCTCTGCTTTATAAGGTAGGTAAAATGAGGACCCAGATTGTTGGGGGCAATAAGTTGACTTTGTATATAAATATACAAATAGAATGAAGACTATTGCTTGACATAGTGTAAGCCGCCCTGAGTCTTCGGAAAAAGGCAGGATATAAATGCAAATAAAAAAAAAAAGACAGGAGGAGCAGAACCAACAGCTTTTGTTGCCTCCTTGTTCATTAACAAGCTGAGTTCATATAATAGCCTTTTTTTAAAAAAAAAACTTTTAATACTCTTAGATTTCAACTCCCAACATCCTTAGCTAGCAAACCCCATTGCCACCATTTAGGACAGGTATCTGGTTGGAGCAGTGGTGGAATGCATTTTTTTTTACTATCGGTTCTGTGGGCGTGGCTTGGTGGGTGTGGCAGGGGAAGGATACTGCAAAATCTCCATTCCCACCCCACTCCAGGGGAAGGATACTGCAAAATCCCCATTCCCTTCCCGCTCCTTGGGGAAGGATATTGCAAAATCTCCATTCCCTCCCCACACCCGGGGGAAAGATATTGCAAAATCCCCATTCCCTCCCAACTCCAGGGGAAGGATACTACAAAATCCCCATTCCCTCCTTACTCCTGGGGGAAGGATACTGCAAAATTCCCCATTCCCACCCACCCTTCCATTGAGGACCTGTATACTGCACGAATCAAGAAGAGGGCCGTGAAAATATTTGCAGATCCCTCGCATCCTGGACATAAACTGTTTCAACTCCTACCCTCAAAACGACGCTATAGAGCACTGCACACCAGAACAACTAGACACAAGAACAGTTTTTTCCCGAAGGCCATCACTCTGCTAAACAAATAATTCCCTCAACACTGTCAGACTATTTACTGAATCTGCACTACTATTAATCGTTTCATAGTTCCCATCGCCAATCTCTTTCCACTTATGACTGTATGACTATAACTTGTTGCTGGCAATCCTTAAGATTTATATTGATATATTGATCATCAATTGTGTTGTAAATGTTGTACCTTGATGAACGTATCTTTTCTTTTATGTACACTGAGAGCATATGCACCAAGACAAATTCCTTGTGTGTCCAATCACACTTGGCCAATAAAAATTATATTCTATTCTATTCTCTGGGGCCAGCCAGAGGTGGTATTTGCCGGTTCTGCAAACTATTCAAAATTTCCGCTACCAGTTCTCCAGAACCTGTCAGAACCTGCTGAATTTCACCCCTGGGTTGGAGAAGATGGGTTAAGGCACCTCTGCTCTGGAAAGGGGTTGATACCTGGATGGGAAAGTCAGCAACAAGTATCAGGTTTGTGCTGCAAAACTCCAGAATAACCAGTAGATGGCAGTAAACTGGCATGCCTTGCTGCCCCCTAATGGTGGTTTTAAAAAAAATTTAAGCACTTGGCAAGTTTCAGATTGTTAAACATGCTAACTGCATTGGCCAATAAAAATTCTATTCTATTCTCTGTGAAAAGACAAATTCCTTGTGTGTTCAATCACACTTGGCCAATAAAAAATTCTATTCTATTCTATTCTATTCTATTCTAAAAGGCTCCAGAAATGGGGTGCAGGCCAGGGAGAGATTGCGGGCTACCAAATTTGGCGTATGACTTCGACTCTACCCAACCACACAAAGATAAAAACTTCTGTATCTGATTGCAGTTTAAGCAAGAATCTTCTCAGGGAGGGCATGAGAGTGCCCTGGCCACTTTGCGGCCAATGAGAGGGTGGCTTCTACAGCTTCTGACGTGCGCGAATGAATATAAAGGCGACAAGATCCCACAATCCAATCTTCTGGGTATCATTTTTCCTCAAAGCGAGCCTCAAGATGCAAAACATCCAGCAGCTGCTTCTTTTCCTGTTGATCTTCCCTCTGGCCCATCCAGGTAAGCAAAAACCCCTAAGAAAAGGAGAACAATGCACAATTAATTAGAACAAACCAACCAGTGGGACGGCTTGCCACCAGAAGTTGCGGATGCTCCAATACTGGAGGTTTTTAAGAAGAGGTTGGACAACCATATGGCTGAAATGGTAGAGGGTCTCCTGCTTGAGCAGGGGGGTGGCCTAGAACAGGGGTCTCCAACCTTGGTCCCTTTAAGACTTGTGGACTTCAACTCCCAGCTTTGCTGGCTGAGGGACTCTGGGAGTTGAAGTCCACAAGTCTTAAAGGGACCAAGGTTGGAGACCCCTGGCCTAGAACAGGGGTCTCCAACCTTGGCAACTTGAAGCCTGGCGGACTTCAACTAGGGTCCTTGAGTGGCTCAGACTGCTAAGACAGTCTGTTATTAACAGCAGCTGCTTGCAATTACTGCAGGTTCAAGTCCCACCAGGCCCAAGGTTGACTCAGCCTTCCATCCTTTATAAGGTAGGTAAAATGAGGACCCAGATTGTTGGGGGCAATAAAAGTTGACTTTGTATATAATATACAAATGGATGAAGATTATTGCTTGACACAGTGTAAGCCGCCCTGAGTCTTCGGAGAAGGGCGGGATATAAATGCAAATTAAAAAAAAAAACCTCCCAGAATTCCCCATCCAGCAAAGCTGGCTGGGGAATGCTGGGAGTTGAAGTCCGACAGGCTTCAAGTTGCCAAGGTCGGAGACCCCTGCCCTAGACTAGCCATGTAGTTTCTGCTACTTTGTTGGGACTTTTATTACGGGTAGTCTTGCCATAGCTGTTAAGTGAATCATTGCCATTGTTAACTTACTAACCCGGTCGTTAAGTGAATCCGGCTTTCCCGTAGACTTTGCTCATCAGAAGGTCGCCAAATGGGGATCATGTGACCCCGAGACACTGCAATCGCCATAAGTATGAGTCAGTTGCCCGAGCGTCTGAAATTTGATCACGTGACCACAAGGGTCGTAAGTGTGAAGAACGGTCATAAGTCGCTTTTTCTTCCAGTGTCGTTGTAACTTTGAACGGTCACTAAATGAACTGCTGTCATTCGAGGACTATCTGTAACCACCCCCCTGTGATTGAAAAAAAAACCCACACTGGCAACTGAACAGTCCTCCACTTCTCACGCAGGTCCGCTGAAGAGTGGGATTATTGGGGGTCATGAAGCTGTACCCCATTCCAGACCATATATGGCGGCCTTGAAGGCCGAAGATGACTTCGTCTGCGGAGGATTTCTGGTGGCTCCGCAGTGGGTGATGACGGCAGCTCACTGCATGGAGTAAGTGGAGCTCCTTTCTGCTCTAGCTTTACCACTGCAGAAGGAGCGGGGGGAGAGGGCTGAACAGGGCCCAGACTGGCGGTTGAAGGAAGCGGGGAAGCGGTGGGTTTTCGACGGAGCCGAAGCAGGGGAAAAAAAAAAAGGTGGCGTTGCAGAAGTTGCCAAGAGAGAGGAATAATGGAGTTGGTTGTGCAGGGAGCTGGGCTAGATGAGTTTTTGGGGCCCTTCTATCTCAGGCATTTGAGGGAGGGGAGGGGAGGGGAGAGGAGGAGGAGAAGAAGAAGAAGAAAAGGAGGAGGCGGAGAAGAGGAGAAGAGGAGGAGGAGGAGGAGAGGAGGAGAAGAAGAGGAGGAGGAAAGGAGGAGGAGGAGGAGGAGGAGGAGGAGGAAGAAGAAGAGGAGGAGGAAAGGAGGAGGAGGAGGAGAGGAGAAGAGAGGAGGAGGAGGAGAAGAAGAGGAGGAGGAGGAAAGGAGGAGGAGGAGGAAAGGAGGAGGAAGAGGAGAAGAAAGGAGGAGGAAAGGAGGAGGAAAGGAGGAGGCGGAGAAGAGGAGAGGAGGAGGAGGAGGAGGAGAGGAGGAGAAGGAGGAGGAGAGAGGAGGAGGAGAGGAGAGGAGGAGAGGAGGAGGAGGAAGAAGGAGGAGGAAAAGGAGGAGGAGGAGAGGAGGAGGAGGAAGAGGAGGAAGAGGAGAAGAAGAGGAGGAGGAGGAGGAGGAGGAGAAGAAGAAGAGGAGGAGGAAAGGAGGAGGAGGAGGAGGAGGAGGAGGAGGAGGAGGAGGAAGAGGAGAAGAAGAGGAGGAGGAGGAAAGGAGGAGGAGGAGGAGGAGAAGAGGAGGAAAGGAGGAGGAGGAGAAGAAGAGGAGGAAAGGAGGAGGAGGAAGAGGAGAAGAGGAGAAGAGAGAGGAATAATGGAGTTGGTTGTGCAGGGAGCTGGGCTAGATGAGTTTTTGGGGCCCACCTATCTCAGGCATTTGAGGGAGGAGGAGGAGAGGAGGAGGAGAAGAAGAAGAAGAAAAGGAGGAGGCGGAGAAGAGGAGAAGAAGAAGAGGAGGAGGAAGAGGAGGAGGAGAAGAAGAGGAGGAGGAAAAGGAGGAGGAGGAGGAGGAGAGGAGGAGGAAGAGGAGAAGAAGAGGAGGAGGAAAGGAGGAGGAGGAGGAGAGGAGAAGAGGAGGAGGAGGAAGAGGAGAAGAAGAGGAGGAGGAGGAAAGGAGGAGGAGGAGGAAAGGAGGAGGAAGAGGAGAAGAAAGGAGGAGGAAAGAGAGGAGGAAAGGAGGAGGCGGAGAAGAGGAGAAGAGGAGGAGGAGGAGGAGAGGAGGAGGAGAGGAGAAGAGGAGAAGAGGAAGAGGAGGAGAGGAGGAGGAGGAGGAAGAAGGAGGAGGAAAGGAGGAGGAGGAGAGAAGAGGAGGAGGAGGAAGAGGAGGAAGAGGAGAAGAAGAAGAGGAGGAGGAGGAGGAAGAGGAGAAGAAGAGGAGGAGGAGGAAAGGAGGAGGAGGAGGAGGAGGAGAGGAGGAGGAGGAGGAAGAGGAGAAGAAGAAGAGGAGGAGGAAAGGAGGAGGAGGAGGAGGAGAAGAGGAGGAAAGGAGGAGGAGGAGATGAAGAAGAGGAGAAGGAGGGGATGTAAGAAAGAAAGAGAGGAGGAGGAGGAGGAGGAGGAAGGAGGAGGAGGAAAAGGAAGGAAAGGAAGAAAAGGGATAAAGAAGGGAAGGAAAGGGAAAGAAAAGGAAGAGAAAAGAGAAAGGGAAGAAAATAAGAAGGAAAGGGAAAGGAGAGAAGGGTAGAGGAAGGGAAGGGAAGTGGGGGAAGGGAAGGAGATACAAACCAGGGGCAGCAAAACATACTGAAAGAGAGAAGACAAAAGAGAAGGAAAGAGCAGGTAGAAGAAGAAAAGCAAGAGGAAAAGGAAGGAAAGAGAGGGAGGGATGGAGGGAGGAAAGAGAGGAACTGGCATGGCTTTTTAACCCCATGGATGCTTCCCCCCCCAGCCATTTTACGGTGGTGTTGGGAGCACATGACCTTCATGCTGTCGAAGAAACCCAGCAAATCTTTGGCGTGGAATCCTACCACATGCATCCTAACTACAATGAGTTTATAATTTCCCATGATATCCTTTTGCTGAAGGTAATTTATTCCAGCTGCTGACTGCACCCCCAATTGACCAGGGATAAAAAGCTCTCCTCCCTCAGATCACAAAACATCACAGGCTGCCTCTTGAAGGCAACAACGGGACCGGGTAAGATTCTTGCCCCTTCACAGGGACTAGCAGCTTGAGTTTTGGCCGGAGGCTGAAAACTCCCCAGAGAGAAATGTTGATCCCAAAACGCAGAACTAACTTTGGATGCCAGTTGTAAGCGAGCCGGTCGTTCAGTGAGTCGCGCCTCATTTTGCAACTTTTTCTCTGCAGTCATTAAATGAGTCATGCGGCCGTTAAGCAAATCCAGCTTCCCCCATTGACTTGGCTTGTCAGAAGCTGGCTAGGAAGTTCGCAAACGGCGAGGATGGGATATTGGGAGGCTGCGACCGTCGTAAATACATGCCAGTTGCCAAGCATCCAAATGTCAATCACGTGACTATGGGAATGCTATGACGGTCATAAGTGTGAGGACAGGTTGCAAATCCCCTTTTTTCAGCCCGGTGGTAATTTGGAATGTTTGCTAAATCAGGGTTCTCCAACCTTGGCAGCTTTAAGACTTGTGGACTTCAACTCCCAGAATTCCTCAGCCAGCAAAGCTTTGCCTGCTAAGGAATTCTGGGAGTTGAAGTCCACAAGTCTTACAGCTGCCAAGGTTGGAGAGCCCTGTGCTAAATAAACGGTCGTAAATCGAGGGTTGCTTGCATCCAATTTTCTCCATAGAAAACATTTTTTCTTTAGGCTAATTTCCTACCACCATCTTTTATTTTTTATTTATTTATTTATTTAGTCACACAGTATATATAATCATAAGCATGAAATAACTAAACAATATATAAGCATATATATAAGTATGTAATAACTATATTAATTGGATATAACGAAAGGAAACAATAGGACAGGAACGGTAGGCACTTTTGTGCTCTTATGCACGCCCCTTACAGACCTCTTAGGAATGGGGTGAGGTCAATAGTAGATAGTCTTTGGTTAAAGCTTTGGGGATTTTGGGAAGAGACCACAGAGTCAGGTAGTGTATTCCAAGTATTAGCAACTCGGTTACTGAAGTCATATATTCTGCAATCAGGATTGGAGCAATTAACATTAAGCTTAAATCTATTGTGTGCTCGTGTATTGTTGCAATTGAAGCTGAAGTAGTCTTCGACAGGAAGGACATTGTAATAGATGATTCTATGAGTTAAACTCAGGTCATGTCGAAGGCGGCGTAGTTCTAAATTTTCTAAACCCAGGATTTCAAGTCTGGTGGCATAAGGTATTTTGTTGTATTCAGAGGAGTGGAGAACTCTTCTTGTAAAATATTTCTTGTAAAATATATCTTCTCTCAACAGCCATTGGTTGCAACGGAAGAAGCTCATTTCGTTCCTTTTTCTCTCTTTTCTTCCCTTCTTTTTGGAATCAGCTGTCTCACCCCGCCATCATCAACAGATACGTCCAGGTCATACCATTACCTCGGTCAGATAAGGAAGTCCCGGATGGGACCCTGTGCACGACTTCGGGATGGGGCAAGATTGACCAATTGGTCAGGTCCTATAAACTCTACGAAACCAACATCACCATCTACAATCGCCGCAAATGCATGAAATTCTATCCAGAACTTGACGAAGCCATGATCTGTGCTGGAAGCTTCCATGAACTTCGGGATACAAGCCAGGTTAGGAAGCAAAGGATGGGTGGGTGGGTGGGTCCATTTTAATGGGGTGGGGGAGTTCTCTAGTTTGGGAAAGTGTGAGTTGGAGAGGCAGTTTGGTCTAATGGTTAGGTGCTGGCCTAGGAACTAGGAGTTCTAGTCCCACCGTAAGCATGGAAGCTGGCTGGGTGACTATGGGCCAATCACTAGGAGACAGAGAGTTCTAGTCCCACCGTAGGCATGAAAGCTGGCTGGGTGACTTTGGGCCAATCACCAGGAGACGGAGAGTTCTAGTCCCACCTAAGCATGAAAGCTGGCTGGGTGACTTTGGGCCAATTACTAGGAGACGGAGAGTTCTAGTCCCACCGTAAGCATGAAAGCTGGCTGGGTGACTTTGGGCCAATCACTAGGAGACAGAGAGTTCTAGTCCCACCGTAAGCATGAAAGCTGGCTGGGTGACTTTGGGCCAATCACCAGGAGACGGAGAGTTCTAGTCCCACCCTAAGCATGAAAGCTGGCTGGGTGACTTTGGGCCAATCACTAGGAGATGGAGAGTTCTAGTCCCACCGTAAGCATGAAAGCTGGCTGGGTGACTTTGGGCCAATCACTAGGAGACGGAGAATTCTAGTCCCACCGTAAGCATGAAAGCTGGCTGGGTGACTTTGGGCCAATCACCAGGAGACGGAGAGTTCTAGTCCCACCGTAAGCATGAAAGCTGGCTATGTGACTTTGGGCCAATCACCAGGAGACGGAGAGTTCTAGTCCCACCGTAAGCATGAAAGCTGGCTGGGTGACTTTGGGCCAATCACCAGGAGACGGAGAATTCTAGTCCCACCGTAAGCATGAAAACTGGCTGGGTGACTTTGGGCCAATCACTAGGAGATGGAGAGTTCTGGTCCCACCGTAAGCATGAAAACTGGCTGGGTGACTTTGGGCCAATCAGCCAGAGACGGAGAGTTCTAGTCCCACATTAGAATGTTGTAAAATGGGGCAAACCTCATTTAACAAATGTCTCACTTAGCAACAGAAATTTGGGACTCACTTGTGGACATAAGATGAGGACTACCTTTACTTTAAAGTGAGACTGCCTGAAGAAGCTGAGGGATAAAACAGAAGCTATTTGCACACTGAGTAAACATTTCACCCCTTGGCTAGGCCCTGATCCCTTAAAAACTCAGAAAGATGCTAGTCCTCATGATATGGAACAAGGTATAAACGTAAACATCAGGCCCTATCAGATTCCTGGGGATCTTGCTTAGTGTGGTCAGCCTCCTGTGTCCTCGGCCTTTGTTGCCTTCCAAAGGGGATGGACTACCACTCCCATCTCATGTCCTAAAGGACTGGCAGGGGATGATGGGAGTCCCAATCCCTGTGTTGAAAGAAAAATCCGGTCCGGTTCCAAACCAGGAGAAAGACGCTGGAAATAAAACGGAGGCTGACTGGCTGCAAGGAAAGAAAGTTTACTGATAAACAGAACCAACAACAGCATGTAGTTCTGGGACAGCTGATAAATTGGTTTGATGAGTACTTGGATTTTTATATGTTTCTGAGATACTGCAGGGGACTGTGCAATGTAGAGAGCCTGGTGAGAAGGAGGAGGAAGAGGAGGAGGAGGGAGAGGAGATGTTGTGACCCAGGCCCAAGTAGGTAGTAGGAAACTCAGAGTAAAAACAAACAAACTTTATTCGAACAGCTGAGAATTACTTCATTCCCAGCGTAGTTCAACTAAATTAAAGCAAATTCCTCCCAACACAAATTCCTCAGTCCTATCGCAAACCTTGGTCCAATTAGGCAAACTGCCAAAGGCCCTTCTTGGCAAAAGTTCAGAAGACACCAATACAAAATAAATGCAAGAAGACAAAGCTCTTTGCCAGAAAACAAAGCTTTGTTTTCTGGCAAAGAGCCCAAATGCCTTTTGCTGGCCTTTTTTAAGCCTTATGGGAGGGGCCAATCATCTCTTGGCCTTACTCCTGAGTCGTCCTCTTTGCTTGAGCTGCTCTTGTCTTCTGGCAGCTCTTCTCATGCGTGCATTAGGAACAGGCTCCTCCTCACTACTTGCCTCACTACTGTCAGCCTCTGGAGGCTCCGGAGTCTGCACCTCACTTCCCGATGGCCCTAGCCCCACCTCAGCCTCCAACGGGCCTTCCCCAGCCTCCAGGACTACCCTACGCTCTTCCTCAGCCTCATCGCTGTCCCGACTCTGTTGCCAGCTCCGCAAGCTGCTGGTGGGCCACAACAGGAGAGGAGAGGGAGGGGGAGGAAGAGGAGAAAGGGAACGGGAGAGTGTCCTAAAAGTCACATCCTATCCTTAATCCAATCAGCTGGAGCTGAAGGTGTTTTGTTTGTGAATAGACTGACTCAGTCTTTTTTAATGGGCACAAAGTATCCATCTCTAAAGACTTCAGGCATCGACTGGAGGCTATTAAGAAAGACTCAGCCTGCTTTCTGCCTTTAAGACCATGTTTCTCCTTTTCTCCTTTGGGGAAATATAATATACTGCCTCTTTTAATACTCCCCAAAATATTTCATTCCTGGGAGGAGGGGGTTCCTACACCTGGTACCCGGGGAGAACCGGTTTTGCAGAAATCCACCCTAAGCCTTCTGTTCCAGCAGTTTCCTTTGCTTCCGCCTTTCCTCAGGGAGATTCCGGAGGCCCGATGGTGTGCAGAGGAGTTGTGGAAGGCATCGTTTCCTATGGCCATAGCGTCCCTCCCGGCGTTTATTCCCGCATAGCCGACTTTCTTCCTTGGATCAAGCACATCATGAAATCGAATGCGTGAGGCCAAGAAACTGGAGCAATTCCCCATATATATTTTTTTTTAAAAAGAAAAGCTTTAACTGCTGCCTGAGGAGCAGGCCTCACAATTTCTCCTTTCCTTTTCAATTTGTGCAAATAAATAAATAAATAAATAAATAAATATATGCAGGAACAGATTGTTGGAGGCCATAGGCTGAGTCTGTAAACTGCTTAGGGCTGTAAAATAGTATACAACTCAGTGGTGGGTTTCAAATTTTTTTTACTACCGGTTCTGTGGGCGTGGCTTGGTGGGCGTGGCGTGGCTTGGTGGGCGTGGCTTGGTGGGCATGACAAAGGGAAAGATACTGTAAAATCTCCATTCCCACCCCACTCCAGGGGAAGGATACTGCAAAATCCCCATTTCTTCCCCATCAGCTGGGACTCGGGAGGCAGAGAATAGATGGGGGCGGGGCCAGTCAGAATTTTTACTACCGGTTCTCCGAACTACTCAAAATTTCTGCTACCGGTTCTCCAGAACTGGTCAGAACCTGCTGAAACCCACCTCTGATATAACTAACATATATGACCACTGCTAACATATATGACTGAGTGGAAGGACTGGTAGAGGCCCGTTTTCTGTGTAGTAACTTTAAGAAGTGTTCAGACTTCAACTCCCAGAATTCTCCCAGAAGTCAGGCATGGCTGGGCTGGGAAATTCTGGAAGTTGAAATCGGCACATCTTAAAATTGTCAAGTTTGAGAAAGATTGATGACGACTCTGGAGAATTTGTCCTCCATCCATATCTGAAGTCCCTTTCCTTAACCCCATGGCTGCCCCAACTCTTTATTTATTTTATTTTATTTTATTTATTTATTTTTATTTATTTGAATTTATATCCCGCCCTTCTCCGAAGACTCAGGGAGGCTTACAGTGTGTAAGGCAATAATTTCATCCATTTGTATATTATATACAAGGTCAACTTGTATTGCCCCCCCCCCAACAATCTGGGTCCTCATTTTACCTACCTTATAAAGGATGGAAGGCTGAGTCAACCTTGGGCCTGGTGGGACTCGAACCTGCAGTAATTGTAATTGCAGACAGCTGTGTGTTAATAACAGGCTGCATTAGCCTGTTGAGCCACTTCCCAGCCCTTTCTTTAAACGGTGCTGCCGATTCCTCCTTCTTCTCTTCTTCCTCTCTCCTCTTCTCTCTCCTCATTCTCCTCCTCTTCTCTTCTCTCTCTCTCTCCTCCTCTCTTTTCCTCTTCCTCTCTCCTCCTCTCTCCTCCTCCTCTCCTCTTCTCTTCCCCTCTCTCTCCTCCTCTCCTCCTCTCTTCTCTCCTCCTCTCCTCTCCTCTTCTCTCCTCTTCTCCTCTCTCCTCCTTCTCTTCCTCTCCTCTCTCTCTCTCTCTTCTCCTCCTCTTCCCCTCTCTCCTCTCTCTTCCTCCTCTTCCTCCTCTTCTCCTCCTCTTCTCTCCCTCACTCTCCTCTTCTCTCTCCTCACCTCCTCCTCTTCCCCTCCTCCTCCTCCTCCTCTTCCTCTACTCTTCCTCTTCTCTCCTGTCCCTTCTCTTCTCTCCTTTTCTCTCCTCACTCTCCTCCTCTCCTCTCCTCCTCTCTCCTCTCTCCTCTTCTCCTCCTTCTCCCCTCTCTCTCCTCTCCTCTCTTCTCTCCTCTCTCTCTCCTCCTCTCTCCTCCTCCTCTTCCCCTCTACTCTTCCTCTCCTCCTCTTCTCCCCTCTCTCTCCTCACTCTCCTCCTCTCTTCCTCTCTCTCTCTCTCTCTCCTCCTCCTTCTCTTCCCTCTCTCCTCCTCTCTCTTCTCCTCCTCTCCTCTCCTCCTCTCTCCTCTCCTCCTCCTCCTCCTCTCTCCTCTTCCTCTTCTCCTCCTCTTCTCCCCTCTCTCTCTCTCCTCCTCTTCTCTCTTCCTCCTCTCTTCCCCCCTCTACTTTTCCTCTTCTCTGCCCTCTTCTCTTCTCCCCCTCTTCTCTCTCCCTCACTCTCCTCCCTCTTCTCTTCCTCTCTCCTCCTCTTCTCTCCCTCATTCTCTTCCCCTCTCCTCCTCTTCCTCTTCTCTCCCCCTCCTCCTGCTCTTCTCTCCTCCTCACTCTCCTCCTCTCTTCCCCCCTCTACTCTTCCTCTTCTCTCTCCCTCCCTTCTCCCCTTCTCTCTCCCTCATTCTCCTCTCTTCCCCTCTTCCTCTTCTCCCCTCTCTCTCCTCTTCTCTCTCCTCACCTCCTCCTCTCCTCCTCCTCTCCTCCTCCTCTCTCTCTTCCCTCTTCTCTTCCTCTTCTCTCCCTCATTCTCCTCCCTCTTCTCTTCCCCTCCTCTTCTTCTCTCTCTCCTCCTCTTCTCCCTCCCTCACTCTCCTCCCTCTTCTCTTCCCCTCTCCTCCTCTTCCTCTTCTCTTTCTCCTCCTTCTCCCCCTGTAATGAATTGCTCAATTCACCCAAAACACCCAAAACACAAAATGGACGACTCTGTTAACCTACAAACATTTTATTAACAGCAATTGTGTAAGCATTCACACACGCACACACACACAATCATGCCACACACACACTTGCACCTACCTGCATATTAATCAGCAGATTACACTTACATTACCTGTAGATGCGACCTTTCTTGCTACAGTTATGTGAATCACGGCCGTGGTTAAGTTTGTATCCTGGTTGTAAAGCAAATGTGGCTTCCACATTGCTTGTCTGAAGATCCCAAAAGGGGATTGTGTCACACACACACACACACACACACACACACGGCACTGCAACCATCATAAAAATGAACCATTCACCACGTGTCTGAATTTCGATCATGTCACCGTGGGGATGCAGCAAGGGTTGTTAAGTCTGAAAAACTTTTCCATAAGTCGCTTTTTTCAGTGGTGTAGTAAATGTAAATGGCACGAAACAAATGGTTGTAAGTGAAGGGCTAGCTGTACGTTCATATATAACAGTGATGGCTAACCTTTTTGTCATCGCGGGTCAGGAGGTTGGGGGAGGGGAGTCACCCGCGCACATGCCCAAACCCGTAATTCTACGTGCCCTGCGCATACGCATGCGAAACACACACACACATCCCGCTCCTGGCACGCGATGGTCCGGTAGGCCCGTTTTTCTCACTCACCTGGCTCCAGAGCCTCTCTGTGAGTCTGGGGAGGGCGAAAACGAAAGCTTCCCCACTCCCTAGAGGCCAGAAATGGCCTGTTTGCCAACTTCCGGTTGGACAGGAGGTGACTTTTTTGCTGTCCTCAGCCTCCAGAGACTCCTAGAGAGCCAGGTGTGAGAGAAAAACGGGCCTTCCCCACCACCACCCCCCAGGCCCTCCGGGGGCAGGAAACAGCCTGTTTCCCTACTTCTGGTGGGCCCAGAAGGCCCGAAAATCAGCTGGCGGAGCTGAGCTCGTGTGCCCACTGATATGGCTGCGTGGGCCACAGGTTCGCCGTCACGGATATATAACCACAGCTACACGCAGACAGACATACAGTATATAATCCACATTATTATCTACATAATCATTCGGTTCTGTTGTTTTCCCACCAGCCCTTCATTTTATCTTGCGATAGCTGCGCGTTTGGTCACACATTTCACTCTGCGTAACTTCAGCTGCCTTTTCCCACTGCTGGGTTCAACGCCCCGAGATGCTGTGCGTGAGTTCACTTTCTTATCTCCCCTTGTTGTTTCAGAGTCGACTTCCTTATCTCTCCGGCTGGCTTGCTCTTGTTTCATGTTCTCCTTCTCGTCAGGGGTCAAATTGTATCACTCGGTCAACTCTCACAACATTTTAGTTCTTGTAAGACGAGGCTTTCCTAATGACGGAGAGGACCAACCTACAACTAAGGAGAAATTTCCCGACAGTGAGAACAATTCAATCAATCAATGAGAATAGAGCTGGGAGGGACCTTGGAGGTCTTCTAGTCCAGGGGTCTCCAACCTTGGCAACTTTAAGCCTGGAGGACTTCAACTCCCAGAATCCCCAGAATTCTGGGAGTTGAAGTCCTCCAGGCTTAAAGTTGCCAAGGTTGGAGACCCCTGTTGTAGTCTAACCCTCCTGCTCAAGCAGACCTGAACATTGGGCGCTATCTAACAAAATGAAATTCAACAGTGAAAAAAGTAAGGTTCTACATTTAGGCCAAAAAAACAAAATGCACCAGTACCGTATATGTGGTACCTTGCTCAATAGTAGTACCTGTGAGAGGGATCTTGGAGTCCTAGTGGATAACCATTTAGATATGAGCCAGCAGTGTGCAGCAGCTGTTAAAAAAGCCAACACAGTTCTGGGCTGCATAAACAGAGGGATAGAATCAAGATCACGTGAAGTGTTAGTGCCACTTTATAATGCCTTGGTAAGGCCACACTTGGAATATTGCATCCAGTTTTGGTCGCCACGATGTAAAAAAGATGTTGAGATTCTAGAAAGAGCAACAAAGATGATTAGGGGACTGGAGGATAAAACATATGAAGAACGGTTGCAGGAACTGGGTATGTCTAGTTTAACAAAAAGAAGGACTAGGGGAGACATGATAGCTGTGTTCCAATATCTCAGGGGCTGCCACAAAGAAGAGGGAGTCGGGCTGTTCTCCAAAGCACCTGAGGGTAGAACAAGAAGCAATGGGTGGAAACTGATCAAGGAAGGAAGCAACTTAGAACTAAGGAGAAATTTCCTGACAGTTAGAACAATTAATAAGTGGAACGACTTGCCTGCAGAAGTTGTGAATGCTCCAACACTGGAAATTTTTAAGAAAATGTTGGATAACCATCTGACTGAGATGGTGTAGGGTTTCCTGCCTGGGCAGGGGGTTGGACTAGAAGGCCTCCAAGGTCCCTTCCAACTCTGATGTTATGTTATGTTATATGCCATTTTGAAGAAATGGCTGTCCAGTCTCTTCTTAAAAACTTCCAGTGATGAAGCACCCACAACTTCTGGTGGCAAGTTGTTCCACTGGTTAATTGTTCTCACTGTTAGGAAATCTCTCCTTAATTCCAGGTTGCGCCTCTCCTTGATTAGTTTCCATCCATTGTTTCTTCTCTTGCCTTTTGGTGTTCACTCTTCTTTGTGGCAGCCCCTCAGATACTGGAATATCATGTCCTGCTAGTCCTTCTTGTCTCTAGACTAGCCAACCCCAAATCCTGCCACCGTTCTTCATACGTTTTAGTCTCCAGGCCTTTAATCATCTTAATTGCTCTTCTTTGCATTTTTTTTTTCTTCAAAGTCTCAACATCTTTTCTGTCCTGCGGTAACCAAAAACTGGATGTAGTATTTCCAGGTGTGGCCTTTTTTTTTTTTTAATTTGCATTTATATCCCGCCCTTCTCCGAAGACTCAGGGCGGCTTACACTATGTTAAGCAATAGTCTTCATCCTTTTTGTATATTATATACAAAGTCAACTTATTGCCCCCAACAATCTGGGTTCCTCATTTTACCTACCTTATAAAGGATGGAAGGCTGAGTCAACCTTGGGCCTGGTGGGACTTGAACCTGCAGTAATTGTAAGCAGCTGCTGTTAATAACAGACTGCCTTAGCAGTCTGAGCCACCAGAGGCCCTTAATTGCTTAATTAATTAATTAATTAATTAATTAATTTAATCTTAATTGCTCTTCTTTGCATTTTTTTTTCTTCAAAGTCTCAACATCTTTTTTTGTCCTGCGGTAACCAAAAACTGGATGTAGTATTTCCAGGTGTGGCCTTACTAAGGCTTTAATCCGTTAATCCGTTCCACTGATTAATTTAATCAATTAATCAGCGGAACGGCTTGCCTCCAAAAGTTGTGGACGTTTCCATCATTGGAGACTTTTAAGAAAAGACTGGAAACGGTTTGCCTGGAATGGTGCCGGGTTTCCTGCTTGAGCAGGGGGTTGGATTAGAAAAGCAGTCACCAACCGGTGGTCTGTGGACCACTGGTGGTCCGTGAGAAAATTTTAGTGGTCCGCAGAAAAATTATTTGCATTTTTTATATTGCACTAAATCAGGGGGTCCTCAAACTACGCCGCCTGTTGTGTCTCGTCCAATCTCACCTCAGCCGGGGTCTTCTTATCTGCTTCCGAACACGGAAGAAGAAATACCTCCAGCCCCCAGCCCTGGCTCCATGCCCAGACAGGCTGAAGAAGAAGAAATACCTCCAGCCCCCAGTTCTGGCTCCATGCCCAGGCAAACGGAGCAGCTAGACCCCTCCCCCTCCTCCACAGCAGGTGAGCCTGAGGGAGGTCAATTGCCAACAGCTGCAGACTGGAGTGACCCTCACGTCAGAAGACTTGATAGGCGGAGGCAACAGAAGGAAGGGAGGGGCAGGCCTGGATAAGTGCTGAGTCATGGAGCCACACCCCATGGCCTATATAAAGGACCTGCTTTCTGGCATTCTCTGAGTCAGGCAAAGTCTAAACATATCTTGCTGAAGTCACTTTCTGGTCTCCTGCCTGCCTTGAGAACTTTGCTAGGACTTTGGCAGAGCTGCAGAGGCACGCCTGATTCGGATTTCCCTGACCCGGCCGTCAGCGGAGGAGTGGGACACGGCACCGCCTGGGACAGATATGTGCAATGAACGTTTATATTACTGTGTTACTGCAGAGAGTCTCCTCCTTCGGGGTCTTTTTGTGTGGGTTGGAGGGGGATAGAAATTCTGACTTGGGGTCTGCTTCGGCCTCCTGGTGCAGGGCTTTGGGTGAAGGCTGGAGAGAAGCATCGCTGGTGGCAAAGAGCCGGAGGACCTTATATCATGGCCTGGAACTGGCTTTCTTTCTTTCTTTTCTTTTATTTGCATTTATATCCGGCCCTTCTCCGAAGACTCAGGGCGGCTTACACTATGTCAAGCAATAGTCTTCATCCTATTTGTATATTTATATACAAAGTCAACTTATTGCCCCCAACAATCTGGGTTCCTCATTTTACCTACCTTATAAAGGATGGAAGGCTGAGTCAACCTGGGGCCTGGTGGGACTAGAACCTGCAGTAATTGCAAGCAGCTGCTGTTAATAACAGACTGCATTAGTCTGTTGAGCCACCAGAGGCCCTACGGTTGTTAAGGATTCACTTAACAACCGTAGAATTAACTTAACAGTTGCAACGGTTCACTTAAGAACTGTACAAGGAAGGTCGTAAAACGGAGCAGGACTGACGGTAAATGTCTCACTGAGCCACCAGAAATGCTGGTTCCATTGTGGTCGTAAGTCAAGGACTACCTGTGTGAATAAAGGCAAGTCCTCGACCTACGACTGAAATGGAGACCAAAACTTGCCATGCTAAGCAAGACAGCTATTAACGGGAGTTGCGCTCCATTTTACCTGGCCTTGCACTCCTGCAGGTCTTCCCTCTTCTTGGAAAGCCAATGCTCCCAGTCCTCAGTGAGGTGCTTCTACTGAGCCTCCTTTTCGGTCAGATCAAATTTGAACTGAGCTGTTTTGCAAGCTCTTTCATGTGGTGGCTGCTTGCTCCAACAACTGCTTCCTGTTGGGGCCCTAAGGAGTCCGGGCAGGCAGGGGAGGAGAAGCTGGGAGGGGAGGGGTGA
Organism: Ahaetulla prasina; assembly: GCF_028640845.1. Classification (NCBI taxonomy): domain Eukaryota; kingdom Metazoa; phylum Chordata; class Lepidosauria; order Squamata; family Colubridae; genus Ahaetulla; species Ahaetulla prasina. The sequence goes on along the minus strand of NC_080539.1, from coordinate 370,067,540 downwards.
GTAGAGGCTGGTGAGGCACCCTTCGATATGAGTGACAACTAGTTAGCCACGCCCACCCAGTCACATGACCCCCTAGCCACACCCACCCAGGCGGTCATTAGGCAGATCCTATTAGTGGTCCGCGGGATTTAAAATTATGAATTTAGCGGTCCCTGAGGTCCGAAAGGTTGGGGACCACTAGACTAGAAGACCTCCAAGGTCCCTTCCAACTCTGTGATTCTGTTAAGTTGTACGTCTCTCGTTCAGTGGTGGAGCTGCAACGTTATTTCAAAAAATCCTTCTCGGCGGGGAGACTTTAGATTGCCACCCCCTCACGTTCCATCCAAAGTTCCCACAGGAAGAGAGGGCAAAGGATATGACAAACAGTAGCTTTCTCCACCCTGGTACATCCACAGGAATGTTTCCTTGTGAATCCAGCTTCTCGCCAGCCCCGGTTTCTCACGACCGACGCCGCATCTGGATTTGCACGCCCAGCAAATTCCGCGATGCAGCTGGAGCCGGCCTCTTCAAACCAGGTTGAACTCTTCCAAGTAGCTGGCCAGAACGGCGTCCTTGATATCCGCGAAAACCGCGCAGATGTTCTGCGTGTCGGTGGCGCAGGTGTAATGGTGGTAAAGGAACCGGGATCGGAAGGCGGAAGGGGAATCGCCACAAAGAGGCCCGTCGAGAACCTGGTGGAAGATATCATCGTACATCTCCAGGATGAAGCGTTTGGCCGCGTGAACATCTCGCTTGGGACCTGGGAAAGGAGAAAGAGAAGAGGTTGTGTGAATCATCCAGGTTCCCCCCAGCAGCCTTAAACCTGGATTAAATTGCTCCATGGCTGCACAACAGGGAACATATACTGCGTTGTGCGGAGAGGGTTGCACAGCCATTGCCTTTACAGGTAGTCCCCAACTTACGACCACGGTAGAGCCCAAAATGTCCTGTCATGCCCCTGTCGGAGTCTGAATTTGAGATGGACGATGTACAGCTGACGGAGAGCAAAAGAGTGGCTCCATTGGCTGTGGAGGAAACTGGGGAACGGCAAAGGCAGGCTGGGAAGAGCAGGGGAGAGGTAGAGCAAGGGAGAGGGGGTTCAGATGAAGATGAAGGCCCATCCCCTCCTCATCCTAGGGCACGCAGGAAAGAACGCAGAAGAGAGCAACGTGGGCTGCGTGGCTTAGGAGGAAGGAAAGGGCCCCGATTCCCTTCACAAGGCACACCTGGGGATGGAGTTTAAAGGAGAGGCAGTCGGGAGGAAGGTTTGTCCGGAACAAACACTGAATTAATCTGGTCTTGGGAGTTGTGGCCTGCATTCCTGGCCTTTCCTCCTGACTCTTTGAATTACTGCCGTGCTACTGTGTGCCTGTCTTGTCTTGCTGGGATTATTCTTCCCATCTGGGACTCACTCCCTGCTGGAGTGATTGATTGCAGTCATTCTATTTGCAGCGTTTTGGACTGGAGCATCTGCAGCTTTGTGGGAGAGTTTCTTGAACTTTGTGGGGGTTTTGCCAAGAAAAGCCGTTGGCAGGTTGCCAAAAGACATCAAAGGTTGGTGATAAGGCCGAGGGACTGGTTATTAAGAATTTTGTTTCGGACTAAACTGAGAACAAATTCATTCTCAGCTGTTTTAATAAAATCAGTTTGTTGAGGACTGAATTGTGTTTAGTAATCACTACTTGGGCCTTGGTCACAACACCGGGGAGGGCAAAAACGCCCTCCCACCGTGGTGCAAGAGGCCCACCATGGCCACGCTCACCCAGCAACCGAGCAGAGAACCCCTTGCTAACATTTTTGAACCCCACCCTGGTCTGCAGCTCTTTCTTCTGATTCCCAACATCCCGTATCATTGTGCGTTTTTCTTTAGATGGAATCCAAGCTACCCAAAGAGTGGAATTAATGGAAGAGGATATTTGTAGCTCAAGGGTTGACCTGAGGTATCCTGGGTGCTCTCCGAGCTTGGTTGTTTTCTTGCAGATGTTTCTTCACAGATGCCCTGATGATGTTACCTAGGTGGGTGATGAAATGTCTTCAGGGAATCAACCGACCTCAGAGAGCACCACGGAAGGGGAAATAGAGAGCAACAACCGTCTTACCGTCTCTTATTTGGCAACCAACAAACCAGCTAGAAACCTTTCACCTCCTTGGCGGCTGTTCAAATGGAAGCAATCTTTTTCCAAACACAAGACAGGCAGTCCTCTACTTACCCTGTTTCCCCGAAAATAAGACCCAACGGGAAAATAAGTCCTAGCATGATTTTTTCAGGATGCTTGTAATATAAGCCCTATCCCCAAAATAAGCCCCAGTTAAGACTGTCAACCAGATGGATATATTTAGTACCGTATTTTTTTTAAATTTGCATTTATATCCCGCCCTTCTCCGAAGACTCAGGGCGGCTTACACTATGTCAAGCAATAGTCTTCATCCTATTTGTATATTATATACAAAGTCAACTTTTATTGCCCCCAACAATCTGCGTCCTCATTTTACCTACCTTATAAAGGATGGAAGGCTGAGTCAACCTGGGGCCTGGTGGGACTTGAACCTGCAGTAATTGCAAGCAGCTGCTGTTAATAACAGACTGACTTACCAGTCTGAGCCACCAGTGGCCCTGTTTCCCCCAAAATAAGACCTAACTAGAAAATAAGACCTAACTAGAAAATAAGACCTAACTAGAAAATAAGCCCTAATGCATCTTTTGGAGCAAAAATTAATATAAGACCCGGTCTTATTTTCGGGGAAACATGGTACAATTGTTCATTTAGTGACTGTTCGGCACTAAAAAAGTGACTTATGACCCGTTTTTCACACTTGCAACCGTTGTAGCGTCCCCTTGGTGGCACGATCAAAATTCGAACACTTGGCAAATGACTCGTATTTATGACGGTTGCAGTATCCCTGAGTCCTGTTTACGACCTTCAGACCTCCTGAAGCAGCGGCAAAATCTGAACCGGTTTTTATTTTTTTATTTTTTTTTATTTTTATTTGCATTTATATCCCGCCCTTCTCCGAAGACTCAGGGCGGCTTACACTATGTTAGCAATAGTCTTCATTCTATTTGCATATTTATATACAAAGTCAACTTATTGCCGCCAACAATCTGGGTCCTCATTTTACCTACCTTATAAAGGATGGAAGGCGGAGTCAACCTTGGGCCTGGTGGGGCTTGAACCTGCAGTAATTGCAGGCAGCTGTGTTAATAACAGACTGTCTTACCAGTCTGAGCCACAGAGGCCCCACAGAGGTTTACTACCAGTTCGCTGGCTGTGCATGCGCGCTGTGCCACGCACCAAATTTGAGGTGTGTGCACACGAAAAGGAGGCATAGGGTAAGTAGAACAGCACGTGGTGGGGGGGTGATCAGCTGTGGCGTGCGATCTTTTTTTTTTTACTTTTAAAAGCACTGTTTTTACAGTCTATTCGGTCAAATAGGTTGTTAAAAAATACTTTTAAAAGTAAAAAAGGCTCTGATGATTGAGCGGCTCGGCTGTGATCGTCAGAGGCTTTTTTTTAACCTTTTAAAAGCATTTTTTTAAAAGAAGCGGCAAGCGGGGAAGTGAACGACCGGGCAATTGGGGGGGGCATGGCGGGGGTGGGGGGCAGGGATTTTTTCCACCAGTTCTCTGAACCACCTGCCGCTATCGCTACCGGATCAGTCGATCCGGTCTGAACCGGGAGCATTTCACCCCTGTCCTGAAGTATGAAGTCCCATACTTGGGGAAACAAAATTCACTTAACAACTATTGTTACTAACTTCACAACTGCAGCGATTCATTTTAACAACGGTGGCAAGGAAGTGGTCGAGTTCACTGAACAACTTTTTTTGCTCAGCCATGGAACTTTGGGGCTCAATTTCGGTCGTAAGTCGAGGTCTAACTGTAATCCCAGAGTTCTCTTTGGCCAGATTTGTTATTATAATATAATATAACAACAGAGTTGGAAGGGACCTTGGAGGCCTTCTAGTCCAACCCCCTGCCCAGGCAGGAAACCCTACACCATCTCAGTCAGATGGTTATCCAACATTTTCTTAAAAAATTCCAGTGTTGGAGCATTCACAACTTCTGCAGGCAAGTCGTTCCACTGATTACTTGTTCTAACTGTCAGGAAATTTCTCCTTAGTTCTAAGTTGCTTCTTTCTTTGATCAGTTTCCACCCATTGCTTCTTGTTCTACCCTCAGGAAGATAAAGTGGATGCAAATTTTCAAAGAAATAGTCACAGTACAAGAATAGAAAAATTATCAATTATATCTATAACATTTTATTCTAAACTACAACTTAAAAAAACAACAACATGTAGATAAATCATACAGTAACAAATTTTAGAAATGCCACCAAACAGAAGTAATATTTTACCATATGTGGTGGATATGTAAAAAACTTCAAAAGTATTGGAAAATTATTCATAGTGTAAAATAGAAAAATTATAACTTAAATATGAAATAAAACCACATTTTTTTTTACTAGATATAATCCAAGAGAAAACCAGTAAGAAATATCTTAGTGATTGAGATTATGAAAGCTACAAGAACTCTCTCCCCTTTAGAGACAATACAGATAGTCCTCGACTTACGACAACTGAGCCCACGATTTCTGTCGTGAAGTGAGACATTTGTTAAGTGAACTTTGCCCTGTTTTCCGACCTTTCTTGCCAAAGTTGATAAGTGAATCACTGCAATTGATAAGTCAGTAACCCGGTTGTTAAGTGAATCCAGCTTCCCCATTAACTTTACTCATCGGAAGGTCGCAAAAGGGGGATCCCATGTGCTTGGGACACAGCAAAGGTGTTGTGACCCAGGCCCCAGTAGGTAGTAGGAAACTCAGTCCGTGAAAAAACAAACAAACTTTATTCGAGCATCTGAGAATTACTTCATTCCCAGCGTAGTTCAACTAAATTAAAACAAATTCCTCCCAACACAAATTCCTCAGTCCTATCACCAACCTTGGTTCAATTAGGCAAACTGCCAAAGGCCTTTCTTGGCAAACGTTCAGAAGACACCGATACAAAATAAATGCAAGAAGACAAAGCTACCAATGTTGTTTTCCAGCAAAGCCCAAACACCGTTGCTGGTCTTTTAAACCTTATGGGAGGGGCCAATCATCTCTTGGCCCTACTCCTGAGTCGTCCTCTTTGCTTGAGCTGCTCTTGCCTTCTGGCAAGCTCTTCTCATGCGTGCATTAGGAACAGGCTCCTCCTGTTCTTCTGCCTCATTACTGTCAGCCTCTGGAGGCTCCTGAGTTTGCACATCAGTCCCAGATGTCCCTGGCCCCACCTCTGCCTCCGACGCAGAGCCCTCATCCGGGCCTTCCCCAGCCTCCAGGACTGGCCCATGTTCTTCTTCAGCCTCATCGCTGTCCGACTCCGTTGCCAGCTCCGCAGGCTGCTGGCGGACCACAACGAAAGGCTCATAAATATGAGTTAGTGGCCAAGCACCTGAATTTTGAGCACACGGGAATGTCATGGGAATGCTGGAAAGGTCATAACTGTGAAAAACGGTCTTCCGGGTGCGCTTCAAGGTATTGGTTACCACCTTCAAAGCGCTCCATGGCTTAGGACCGGGTTACTTACGGGACCGTCTACTGCCGTCTTCTATCTCCCAGCGCCCAGTGCGTTCCCACAGAGAGGGACTCCTTAGGGTGCCGTCAGCCAAACAATGTCGACTGGCGGCCCCCAGGGGGAGGGCCTTCTCTGTGGGGGCTCCTACCCTGTGGAACGAGCTTCCCCCTGGACTCCGACAATTGCCTGACCTTAGGACCTTTCGCCGCGAACTTAAAACCTATTTATTTCGTATGGCTGGACTGGCTTGATTTTAAAATTTTAATTTAATTTAATTGGGTTTTAACTTTCTGTAGTTTTATGGGTGTAATTTGTATTTTAAATTTTTTCGACAAATTGAATAAGTTTTTTAAGGGCTGTTTTTAATAGTGTATTTGTCTGTGGTTGTATTTTACTTGGTTGTTCACCGCCCTGAGTCCTTCGGGAGAAGGGCGGTATACAAATTAAAATATTATTATTATTATTATTATTATTATTATTATTATTATTATTATTATTATTATTATTATTATTATTATTATTAGAAGTCGCTTTTTATAGTGCCGTCATAACTTTGAACGGTCACTAAGTGAACTGTTGTAAATCGAGGACTACCTGTATTCCTCTGGGCCCAGGAGGAAGTGGTTCTCACTACCCCCTAACAGGAAAATACACAGTGGCCTGTTTACACCAACCTTACTTCCACCTTTATCAGTCTGGGAACCAACTATGGTAGCACCGCTGTTTCCAATCGTGTTGATCTGTAGGATTTGCAGTGTGGTGCCAACAACTTCATGATATCTTTCTTAGATCCTCACTTTCATGTTCCAGGTAGCCCTTGATTTATGACCACAACTGAGCCCAAAAAAATCTCTGTCGCTAAGCAAGACATGTATTCAGTTTTGCTCCATTTTACGACCTTGGCTCGCCCCAGTGGTTAAGCGAAGCCCTGCATCTGTTAAGTTGGTTACACGGTTGTTAAGTGAACTGGCTTCCCCAGTGACTTTGTTTGCTGGTTCCCATGATCTAAGTGCCCAAGCCCACTGCAACTACATAGCAAAAAAAGGCTCTAAGAGTTGTAAACCTAATCTTGCGTAGCTTCTTTTCCAAAAACACCACACTACTAACCAGAGCTTATAAAACATTTGCTAGACCAATTCTAGAATACAGCTCGCCTGTTTGGAACCCTCACCACATCTCTGACATCAATACAATTGAACGTGTCCAGAAATATTTTACAAGAAGAGTTCTCCATTCCTCTGAAAACAACAAAATACCTTATCCCACCAGACTTGAAATCCTAGGCTTAGAAAACTTGGAACTCCGTCGCCTTCGACAAGACCTAAGCTTAACTCACAGAATCATCTATTGTAATGTCCTTCCTGTTAAAGACTACTTCAGCTTTAATTGCAATAATACTAGAGCAACTAATAGATTTAAACTTAATGTCAACTGCTTTAATCTAGATTGCAGAAAATATGACTTCTGTAACAGAATCATCAGTGCTTGGAATACTTTACCTGACTCTGTGGTCTCTTCCCATAATCCTAAAAGCTTTAACCAAAAACTTTCTACTATTGACCTCACCCCATTCCTAAGAGGACCATAAGGGGTGTGCATAAGCGCACAAACGTGCCTACCGTTCCTGTCCTATTGTTTTTTTTCTTTTCTTCTTCCTATATATATGCTTATACCTCCTTATATTTACTCATATATGTGTTTATATACTATATAATCTTTTGTATGATACCTACATATATTGTTGTGACAAAATAAAATAAATAAAATAAATAAATAAATCATAAATATGAACCAATTGCCAAGCATCTGAATTTTGATCATGGGACCACAACTTGTGCCACGGTGCCAGCGGTTGTAAGTGTGAAAAAAGAAGTCACACGTCACTTTATTCAATGACATTGTAACTCTGAACAGTCATTAAACAAACTGTTGTAAATTGAGAACTACCTATACAAATAGGAAATGATAGGGAATCAGGATTAAGGAGACACACGGGGCGGGGGTGACAGCTAGCATCAGCAGAAAGGAAAAACCGCTTTCTCATCCAGAGGAGCCTGTAGTACCCTTAAAGCAGTGTTTCTTAACCTGGCCAACTTTAAGGCGGGTGGACTTCAACTCCCAGAATTCCCCAGCTGCCTTTCCCCACCATGACTGGCTGAGGAATTCTGGGAATTGAAGTCCACACTGTCAGGATTCCATCCTTTATAAGGTAAAATGAGGACCCAGATTGTTGGGGGCAATAAAAGTTGACTTTGTATATAATATACAAATGGATGAAGACTATTGCTTGACATAGTGTAAGCCGCCCTGTGTCTTCGGAGAAGAGCGGGATATAAATTCAAATAAAATAAAATAAAATAAAAGTTAATACACCCACAGCAAACAGAACTCCGAGACAAGTAGTTTCCTTTAAGGCAGGGGTCTCCAACCTTGGCAACTTTAAGACTTGTGGACTTCAACTCCCAGAATTCCTCATCCAGCTTTGCTGGCTGAGGAATTCTGGGAGTTGAAGTCCACAAGTCTTAAAGTTGCCAAGGTTGGAGACCCCTGCCTTAAAGGACAGGTGTGATGTCTTGGGGCGTGACACAAAGGCAACACAGCCAGAGAACCGATATGAGTCCCTTTATTGTCACCAATTGTGCCCCCAATGTCCCTTTCAACTCTCCGGCCTGGAGAGAGAGCTCTTCCACCAACCTGTGATAGTCTTTGGCTGGCAATAATTCAGTCCCAAACGTTGTAAGCAGAAAACCTCTAACAAAAACTCCAAAGGTAAGACCAGGTAAATTAATCCGGCGGGGCAAGCAAAATAAGGAATCCCGCAAGGAAAGTAGCACGGCAGTAAATCAAACCCGTGGGAGGACGCCAGGATTCAAAGAAACACCAGATAAACTCAGTGTTTGTTCCCAACAAACGCCCCTCCCATTTGCCTCTCCTTTTAAACTCCATCAGCAGCTGTGCCTTGTAAAGAGGATCGGGTCCCTTTCCTCTCTCGTAAGCCACGCAACCCACGTTGCTCTCGTCTCCGTTCCTCCCTGCGCTGCGTAGGATGAGGAGGGGGTGGGCCTTGGTCTTCATCAGAACCCACTCTCCCTTGTTCTACCTCTCCCCTGCTCTGCCCAAACCCTGACTTTGCTCTTCCCTACATTTTTCCACAGTCAATGGATCCACTCTCTAGCTCTCCTCTTCCCCTTCGGATTCAGACTGCAACAGGGGCATGACAACAGGTTTATAGCATATTAGCACAGACTGGTGAAAACTGGCTCTAAAGGTTCCTGCAGTTTTCACCTAATTAAAAGTTAAAAAAAACAACAAACCACCCTTTCCCAAACAATCAGTCACATGGTCCAATCAGGATGCTGTCCAGTTGCCTGAAAACTTCTCCTCTCTTCAGCCACCTGTGGGAATGTTCTTGGTTCTCAGGGGAAACTATTTTGTTTTGGCTACAAAACCCCAACTATCTCTATTCAGAATAACAGACTAACAGAGTTAGAAGGGACCTTGGAGGTCTTCTAGTCCAAACACATGCCTAGGCAGGAAACCCTACACCACTTCAGACAAACGGTTATCCAATAACTTCTTTAAAACTTCCAGTGTTGGAGCATCCACAACTTCTGGAGGCAGGTTGTTCCACTGATAAATTGTTCTAACTGTCAGGAAATTTCCCCCCTCTTCCTATTCCTCATCACCATTGTGGCAACACAGCTTCAGAGTTGACACACATGCATCATAAAGTAGCCAATGGTTGACTGAGGAATTTTGAGAGTTAAAGTCTCTATAAAAAAAGATATTGAGACTTTGGAAAAAGTTCAGAAAAAAGCAACTAAGATGATCAAAGGCCTATAGACTAAAACATATGAAGAATGGCTGCAGGAATTGGTTTTGGTTAGCTAGTCTAAAGAAAGGAGAACTAGAGGCAATATAATAGCAGTGTTCCAATATTTAATAATAATAATAATAATAATAATAATAATAATAATAATAATAATAATAATAATAATAATAATAATAATAATAATAATAATAATAATAATAATAAAAAATATCAGAGTTGGAAGGGACCTTGGAGGTCTTCTACTTCAACCCCCTGCCCAGGCAGGAAACCCTACACCATTTCAGACAAATGGCCATCCAACATTTTCTTAAAAATTTCCAGTGTTGGAGCATTCACAACTTCTGCAGGCAAGTCGTTCCACTTATTAATTGTTCTAACTGTCAGGAAATTTCTCCTTAGTTCTAAGTTGCTTCTCTCCTTAATTTGTTTCCACCCATTGCTTCTTGTTCTACCCTCAGGTGCTTTGGAGAATAGTTTGACTCCCTCTTCTTTGGAGCAACCCCTGAGATATTGGAACACAGCTATCATGTCTCCCCTAGTCCTTCTTTTTATTAAACTAAGCATACCGAGTTCCTGCAACTGTTCTTTATATGTTTTCGCCTCCAGTCCCCTAATCATCTTGGTTGCTCTTCTCTGCACTCTTTCTAGAGTCTCAACATCTTTTTTACATCGTGGCGACCAAAACTGAATGCAATATTCCAAGTGTGGCCTTACCAAGGCATTATAAAGTGGGATTTGAGGGGCTGCCACAAAGAAGAAGGGGTCAAATTATTCTCCAAAGCACCAGGGGGCAAGACAAGAAACAATGGTTGGAAACGAATCAGGGGTGAAATCCAACAGGTTCTGACTGGTTCTGGAGAAACAGTAGCAGAAATTTTGAGTAGTTCGTAGAACCAGCAAATGCCACCTCTGGCTGGCCCCAGAGTTGGGTGGGAATGGAGATTTTGCAACTTCCTTCCCCTGGAGTGGGGTGGGTATGGGGATTTTGCAGTATTCTTCCCCTGCCACACCCACCAAGCCACGCCACGCCCACCAAGCCACACCCACACCCACAGAACCGGTAGTAAAAATAATTGGATTTGACCACTGAAACGAATCAAGGAGAGAAGCAATTAAATTGGGCCTCTGAGGGCTCAACAGACTAAGCAGTCTGTTATTAACACAGCTGCTTGCAATTACTGCAAGTTCTAGTCCCACCAGGCCCAAGGTTGACTCAGCCTTTCATCCTTTATAAGGTAGGTAAAATGAGGACCCAGATTGTTGGGGGGGCAATTAAGTTGACTTTGTATATAAATATACAAATGGATGAAGACTATTGCTTAACACAGTGTAAGCCGCCCTGAATCTTCGGAGAAGGGCGGGATATAAATTCAAATTTTAAAAAAAGAGAGAGGAACTTCCTAACAGTGAGGACAATTAATCAGTGGAACAGAAGCTGCCTTCAGAAGTTGTGGGTGCTTCATTACTGGAGATTTTTAAGAAGAGGCTAGACAGTGACTTTTCTGAAATATAACATAACATAACAACAGAGTTGGAAGGGACCTTGGAGGCCTTCTAGTCCAACCCCCTGCCCAGGCAGGAAACCCTACACCATCTCAGTCAGATGGTTATCCAACATTTTCTTTAAAATTTCCGATAATATAGTTTCTCCTGCTTGAGCAGGGAGCTGGACTAGAACTTCCAAAGTCCCTTCCATCTCTATTCTATTCTAAGTCTCAGGTATCACAACATTGCCAAGGGCTGAGGAATACTGGAAATTGAAGTCCAGCTATCATAGAGTAGCCAAGGACAGGCTGGGGAATTCCTCCCTAAAGTTGAGAATCACAACAGTATCTTAAAGAGACAACAGCTTGAAGATGAAAGGATGTGCCTAAATTCCGAGCAAAGGTGTGGCTGGCCAACTTCAGCGCAAAAACCGATGTGTTTTGTTCATTCAAATTCTACAGGAAATGGCTCAGGGTTGGGCCCTACTTGCGCTCTAACCACAGCCCCAGTGTGTCCTCTAAACATCCTTGTTTGGCTATAACCCCACAAAGTTGTTAAGACGTGCAGAGTCTTAACAACTTTGTGCAGAGAAGAGCAACTAAGATGATTAAGTGAAATCTAAAAATTTGCCCTACCGGTTCTGTGGGCGTGGCTTAATTGGTGGGTGTGGCTTGGTGGTCAGGTGACTGAATGGGCATGGTCAATAATAATAATAAATAATAAAAATAATAAAGTATACAAAACTTGGGAGGCACCGGTCTACCTTCTTTAAAAATAGAGGCTTCAGTCTACCAATTGCCTTTTACTGACAGGCCCCGGTCTACCTTCTTTAAAAATACTACAGCGCTGATCAGCTGTAGTGCGGCCCTCTGAAGTGCCGCGGCAGTCATTTAAGGCCGTTTGCAGCTATATCACCACCGAGCACTTCAGGGACAGAGAAGAAGAACAGCGAGGCGTAGGCAGTGGTGGGGCGGTCAGGAATTTTTGCTACCGGTTCTCCGAACTACCTGTCCCAATCCCTACCGGATCGCACGATCCGGTCTGAACCTGGAGCATTTCACCCCTGGATTAAAGGCCTGGAGACAAAAACATATTGTCAAGGTTCCAGAATAACTTCTTCTGCATAAAAAAACCTCAGAAGCCATTGTCTTTCAGAGTTCTTTACTAGCATGAGGAAACTGGCACAAGATGAGTGAAATTCCAAAACTGAACTTCCGGATTCTTTTCCCAGTTATACAAACCCCAAGAGTCCCATCCCCCTGACCCCTTTGATGGTCACATGGTTCCACGTTCTCCCAGTTCATTCGAATATCTTCTCGCCATTCTTCCTGCAGATGTGAACACCATCCGACCTTGACCGCTTGAAGAATGTTACCATACCCCTCAACCCCCCTTCTTCCCCTCAGGGGAAAAATGTGGCAGCGTCTGGAACCCTAAAGTCTAGTATGGTTTCCAGGCCTGACACATATGAAGAACAGCTGCAGGAATTGGGTTTGGCTAGTCTAGAGAAAAGAAGGGCTGGGGGACGACGACAGGATAGCAGTCTTCCAGTATTTGAGGGGCTGCCCCAAAGAGGAGGGGGTCAACTTATTTTCCAAAGCACCAGAAGGCAGGACATGAAGCAATGGATGGAACTAATCAAGAAGCAACCTGCTCCATCAATGGAGGTTTCAAGAAGAGACTGGGTAGCTACTTGTCTGAAACGATATAGGGTCAACTGCCTGAGCAGAGTGTTGGACTACAAGACCTATATGAGCCAACAGTGTGCCGCAACAGCCAAAAAAGCCACTGCAATCCTAAGCTGCATTAACAGAAGGATACAATCAAGATCAAGGGAGGTACTAATACCACTCTAAAAAGTCTTAGTAAGACCACACCTGGAATACTGCATCTAGTTTTGGTCACCATGCTATAAAAAAGATGTTGAGACTCTAGAAAGAGTGCAAAGAAGAGCAACCAGGATGATTAGGGAATTGGAGGTTAAAAGATACGATGAACAGTTGCAGGAACTGAGCCTGGCTAGTCTAGTGAAGAGAAGGACCACAGGAGACATGATGTTGTGCCTCGTCCTCCCTCCTCTCCTCAGCCGGGCTCCTCCCATCTCCACCCAGGCCTGTTATCAGACTCCGAGTCTGATAATGAAGATGAACGGCCTGTTACGCCTCCAGCCCCCGGCCCTGGCCCCATGCCCGGAGAGGATGTCAGGAGGGAACAGACAAGCCCGATAAACTTCACTCCTACAGCATGTGAGCAGGAAGCCAGCCATATGCTGGAATTACTGACAGCAGATCCAACTGAAGAGAATTCAAAGTGGGAGGATCCTCGCTTCCGAAGATCTGAGAGGTGACACCAGCAGAAGGAAGGGAGGGGCAGGCTTGGATAAATGCTGAGTCATGGAGCTACACCCCACAGCCTATATAAAGGACCTGCTTTTGGCATTCCAACCTTGAGTCAAGCAAAGTCTCATCAACTTTGCTGATATCGGACTCTATCGCTGAAGTCACAACTTGGACCCCTGCCTGCCCTGATAAACCTCGAAGGAATTTGGCAAACTGCAGAGGCTTCGTTGCCACGTTTGATACGGACTTCCTTGACCCGGTCGTCGGAAGGGGAGGGGGACACGACACACGATAGCAGTCTTCCAATATTTGAGGGGCTGCCACAGAGAGGAAGGGGGTCAAGCTATTCTCCAAAGCACCTGAAGGCCAAAACAAGGAATAAGGGATGGAAACTTATCAAGGAGAGATTCAACCTGAAAATAAGGAGAAATTTTCTGACAGTGGGCTCAAGATACAGAAGGATCTTGACAGACTTGAACACTGGGCGCTATCTAACAAAATGAAATTCAGTGGTGAAAAAAGTAAGGTTCCACATTTAGGCAAGGAAAACAAAATGCACAGGTACAGCATATGTGGTACCTCGCTCAATTGCAGTAACTGTGAGGGGGATTAGATGAGGGAATAGAAGGGGAATTTACCAGATTTGCAGATGATACTAAGCTGGCAGGAATAGCTAACACCCTAGAAGATAGGCTCAAGATCCAGATGGGTCTCTACAGACTTGAACCCTGGGCCCTATTTAACAAAATGAAATTCAATGTAGAGAAAAGTAAAGTCCTACACTTAGGTAAGAAAAACAAAAAGTACCCATATAAACTGGGTGAAACCAGACTTAATAGCAGTAACTGTGAAAGGGATCTTGGAGTCTTAGGGGACAACCAGCTAAATATGAGCCACCAATGTGCAGCGGCAGCCAAAAATGCCAATGCAATCCTAAACTGCATTAACAGAGGGATACAATCCAGATCAAGGGAGGTATTAATACCATTCTATAAAGCCTTAGTAAGACCACACCTAGAGTACTGCATCCAGTTTTGGTCACCACACTATAAAAAAGATGTTGAGACTCTAGAAAGAGTGCAGAGAAGAGCAACCAAGATGATTGGGGGACTGGAGGCTAAAACATACGATGAACGGTTGCAGGAACGGGCATGGCTAGTCTCGTGAAGAGAAGGACCAGAGGAGACATGATAGCAGTCTTCCAATATTTGAGGGGTTGCCACAGAAAGGAGTGGGGGGGTCAAGCTATTTTCCAAAGCACCTGAACTCCAGAGAAGGAATAAGGGATGGAAACTTATCAAGGAGAGATTCAACCTGAAAATAAGGAGAAATTTTCTGACAGTGAGAGCAATCAATCAATGGAACAGAAGTTGCCTTCGGAAGTTGTGGGAGCTTCATCAATGGAGGCTTTCAAGAAGAGACTGGACTGCCATCTGTCAGAAATGGTGTGGGGTCTCCTGCTTGGGCAGGAGGTTGGATTAGAAGATCTCCAAGGCCCCATTCATTCAGAATCTGAATCTGAAAGTTTCCTTCATCGCTTTCCAAGACAGACATGAGATGGGTCTACTTGGTGATGCGTGGAGATTAGGAAAGATAGAATCACATAATCAGTAGATTACACAGATAGTCCTCAAGGTAGGGCCATGATTGAGTCCAAAATTTCCTTCATTAAGTGAGACATTTGTCAAGTGAGCTTTGCCCCGTTTTGCAACCTTTCTTGCCACCGTTGTTAAGTGAATCCCTGCAGTTGTTAAGTCATAAATATGACTCAGTTGCCAAGCACCTGAATTTTGAAATCATTGACCCTGGGGAGGCTGCAAAAGTTGTAACTGTGAAAAATGGTCCTAAGACACTTTTTTTCAGTGCAGGTTTGAACAAAAAACCTATTACGGTTTGGGCCGTAATAGCTCAGGCTGTTACAGCCTGTTATTAGAACACAGTAGCCTGCAATTACTGCAGGTTCAAGCCCGGCCCAAGATTGACTCAGCCTTCCATCCTTTATAAGGTAGGTAAAATGAGGACCCAGCTTGTTGGGGGGGCAATAAGTTGACTTTGTAAAAATATACAAATAGAATGAGACTATTGCCTTACACACTGTAAGCCGCCCTGAGTCTTCGGAGAAGGGCGGGATATAAATGTAAACAAAAAAAACCCACCAATCACTAAATGAACTGTTGTAAGTCAAGGACTAACCGTATTACTATTTCTCAGTAAATTTGCGACCTTAGATTTGAAAAGAAAATGACCCAGCAGGGGGCAGCACTTAATCGACCTTACGCGGTCTCAAAAACTAAGCACGGTTAGACCTGGATAGCTCCTGGATGGGACACCACAAGGAAATCACCAAATGTAGCCTGGACTACGTTTGGTGATCCTGGAGGAAAGCTACAGCAATATAATTTTGCCCTGAAAATTAAATGGATTTTTAGCGATGTCCCTAGAGGTTTTTAAGGGGGAGAAAAGGGTTTTACCTTTTAGATCAGGGGTCTCCAACCTTGGCCACTTTAAGACTTGTGGACTTCAACTCCCAGAATTCCTCAGCCAGCTTTGCTGGCTGAGGGATTCTGGGAGTTGAAGTCCACAAGTCTTAAAGTGGCCAAGGTTGGAGACCCCTGTTTTAGATAAATACAGGCTGCCTGAAAAATATCAGTTTAGTTTGAAGCTTTAATAAGCACAATTTTAAGTTGTAATAGTAAGTGATTTCCAGAGATTCAAACCAGCTTTTCCAGCTGAACAGTGCCTTAGCACAGGTTGCAACTGTTTGAAGTTACAAACCGGCCTGCAAAAAGTGACTTGCAACAGTCCTTGCGCTTACGACCATAGCAGCATCTCCACAGTCATGCGATCACAATTGTGGGCATTTGACAACAACCGGCATGTATTCATGATGGTTGCAGGGTCCCGGAGTTATGTGATCCTTAGCTTTTATGTTCCTTCCCATCTGGCTTCTGAGAAGCAAAGTCAATGGAGGAAGTGGATTTGCTTAACAACACGTTCCGCTTAGTGACTGCAGCGCTTTGTTTAACAACCCGTGGCAAAAAAAAAAAAAAAAGGTTGTAAAATTGGGCCCTTAATGACCACATTTTATTTATTTATTTATAATTTAACTTCTATACCGCCCTTCTCCCGAAGGACTCAGGGCGGTTTACAGCCATATTTAAAACACAAAATATAAATAACAAATTTAAAACAGAATTAAAAACAAATATTTAACAGGCCGAATCAACTAAAACAGTCATAGACCGACATAAAACCCATTTAAAATTACAGTTAAAATTACACTTAGGCCAAATTACACTTAGCGAAGGACATTCCCGTCCCATTTGGGATCGTAAGTCGAGGACTGCTTGTAACTGAGGTAAGGAAAGAGCAACTTCCCCATAATTTTTTTTTTAAATTTACATTTATATCCCGCCCTTCTCCGAAGACTCAGGGCGGCTTATTTTATTATTTATTTATTTGATTTGATTTTTATACCGCCCTTCTCCCGAAGGACTCAGGGCGGTGTACAGGCATAATAAAACCAACAATACAATATACAAATTTAAAATACGATTTAAAAAACTTATTTTAAAATTAGCCCAATGATTAAAATTTACCATACTAAAAACCCGTTTAAAATTAATAAATTTAACATTAAAATCCCAATTTAAGCCAGCCCGCGGATAAAAGATGAGTCTTGAGTTCATGACGAAATGTCCGAAGGTCAGGTATTTGGCGTAAACCGGGGAAGCTCGTTCCAGAGTGTGGGAGCCCCACAGAAGGCCCTTCCTGGGGCCGCCAGCCGACATTGTTTGGCGGACGGCACCCTGAGAAGTCCCTCTCTATGGGAGCGTGCGGGTCGGTGGGAGGCATGTGGTAACAGCAGGCGGTCCCGTAAGTACCCAGGTCCTAAGCCATGGGCGCTTTAAAGGTCATAACCAACACCTTAAAGTGCACCCGAAGGCCACAGGCAGCCAGTGCAGTCTGCGCAGGAGGCGGTGTTACATGGGAGCTACTGCGTAGCTCCTCTATAACCAGCGCAGCTGCATTCTGGACTAACTGAAGCCTCCGAGCGCACTTCAAGGGAGCCCCATGTAGAGAGCATTACAGTAATCCAAGCGAGAGGTAGCAGGCGCATGAGTGACTGTGCATAAGGCATCCCGATCAAGGAAGGCGCAACTGCGAACCAGGCGAACCTGGTGGAAGGCCCTCCTGGAGCGGCCGTCAAATGGTCTTCAAGCGACAGCCGATCATCCAGGAGGACACCCAAGTTGCGCACCCTATCCTTTGGGGCCAGTAACTCGCCTCCAACAGCCAGCCGCGGCTGCAGCTGACTGAATCGGGTGCCGGCATCCACAGCCACTCCGTCTTGGAGGATTAAGCTTGAGCCTGTTTCTCCCCATCCAGACCCGTACAGCTTCCAAACACCGGGACAGCACTTCAACAACTTCATTGGGGTGGTCCGGGGTGGAAAAATACAGCTGGGTGTCGTCAGCGTACTGCTGGTATCTCACCCGAAACCACTGATGATCTCACCCAGCGGCTTCATGTAGATGTTGAACAGCAGGGCGAGAGAATCGACCCTGTGGGACCCCACAAGTGAGGCCCCTCGCGGTCGACCTCTGCCCCCCTGTCAACACCGTCTGCGGCCGGTCAGAGAGATAGGAGGAGAACCACCGATATACGGTGCCTCCCACTCCCAATCCCCCCACCCGGCGCAGCAGGATACCATGATCGATGGTATCGAGCGCGCTGAGAGGTCTAATAGGACCAGGGCAGAGGAATATCCCCTGTCCCTGGCCCTCCAGAGATCATCCACCAATGCGACCAAAGCTGTCTCCGTGCTGTATCCGGGTCGGAAGCCGGACTGGAACGGGTCTAGATAGACATCTTCATCCAGGTGTTGGGGCAGCTGTCGCGCCACGGCACTCTCTACAACCTTCGCAACAAAGCGAAGGTTGGAGACTGGACGATAATTACCCAAAATAGCTGGGTCCAAAGAGGGCTTCTTAAGGAGGGGTCTCACCACCGCCTCTTTCAAGGCAGCAGGGAAAACCCCGTCCAACAAAGAAGCGTTGATGATCCTCTGGAGCCAGCCTCGTGTCACCGCCTGAGTGGCCAGTACCAGCCAGGAAGGACACGGGTCCAGTAAACATGTCGTGCCGTGAAGCCTCCCCAACAACCTGTCCACGTCCTCGGGAGCCACAGGGTCAAACTCATCCCAAATGTGCTCAACAAGACGTACAGTGTAAAAGGCAATAGTCTCATTCTATTTGTATATTTACAAAGTCAACTTATTGCCCCCCCAACAATCTGGGTCCTCATTTTACCTATCTTATAAAGGATGGAAGGCTGAGTCAACCTTGGGCCGGGCTTGAACCTGCAGTAATTGCAGGCTGCTGTGTTCTAATAACAGGCTTCTTACCAGCCTGAGCTACTACTAATTTAGCTGAGGGTTCAGATTAGGGAAGCAGGCCCCGGTTTGCACCAATTTTGCAACCCTTTTCTAGAACGTGCCACTTCGACAGACAGAGCCTCTAACCGCTCCTCCACGCTGCCCATCTGTTCAAAGCAAGGAACGTTACCTGGGAAAGTGGGGAAATAGGCAGCCAGATCCGAGGTGAGGATTTTCTCCTCCAGAATGTCCACTTTGTTCAAGAAGAGAATAATCGAGGTGTTCCAGAACCAGGGCAGCTCCAGAATGGTCCTGAAGAGATCCAAACTCTCCCTCATTCGGTTCTGATAGGAAAAAACGGGAGGAAAAAAAATGAGGGGAAAAAGAAGGAAAACATGCATAAAGCTACTGTTGTGACCCAGACCCAAGTAGGTAGTAATAAACTTAGTCCGTGGAAAAACAAACTTTATTCAAACAGCTGGGAATTATGTCATTCCCACCGTCGTTCAACTCAAAGTAAAACAAATGCCTCCCAACACAAATTCCTCAGTTATCTCCCAAACCTTAATCCAATTAGGCAAACTGCCAAAGGCCCTTCCTGGCAAACGCCCAGAAGCCACAAAAACAAAGACGTAGACAAAGCAGAAGATGAAGCAGAAGACGCAGCTACAACGTTGTTTTCCAGCAAAAGCCCAAATGGCGTTGCTAGTCTGTTTTAAGCCTTATGGGAGGGCCAATCATCTCTTGGCCTTACTCCCGAGTTGTCCTCTCTGCTTGAGCTGCTCTTGCCTTCTGGCAGCTCTTCTCATGCGTGCATTAGGAACAGGCTCCTCCTGTTCCTCTGCCTCACTATTATCAGGCTCTGGAAGCTCTGGAGTCCGCACCTCACTTCCCGATGGCCCTGGACCCCACCTCAGCCTCATCGCTGTCCAACTCAGTTGCCAGCTCCATAGGCTGCTGATGGACCAGAACAGCTACCATCAAGAACGAGCAGCACACTGAGGCTTGGAAGTTTATTCTGCAGGGTTTTTTTGCAGACATCGGTTTGTCCAGAGAAAGGATGCCTCCCTGCAGCCTCCTGGGTGAAAAAATGGGCCACGATAGGGGGAGGGGGGGAGAGGGCAACCCCTTGCTCCCCGTTTTGGGCCTATAGGCCACACTGCACTTACCTGGGAGACAAAATGGGGCACATGGGGACTCCTGGAAGGGGCAGGGAGGGGAAGGGCCGGCCAGCAATTTAACCACCGGTTCGCCTGAATCGTCCCAAACCGGCTGAATCCCACCGCTGAACCAAGGGACATTTCAAGCTGGATCAGAAGGCCAAACAATATGTATAAATTGTGACAGGATATTTGTAAGCTCAGGGTTGAACTGTGAGGTCCTTGATCTTCTCTGAGGTTGGTGGTTTTCTTGCAGACATTTTGCGACCCAATTAGATAACATTATCAATGTTAGAGGGGAGCGAGATTTGCAGAATGGAGTCGAAGAAGGGAGGAAGCAGGAGGGAGGACAGGGAGGAGGAGGAGGAGGAGGAGGAGGAAAAGGACTATGAGGTTCTTGGTACAGCTTGCCTGTTTGACTGTTTTCTTGCAGACATTTCATTACCAAACTAGGTAATATCATCAGTGCTAGAAGGGAGTGAGGTATGTGGAATGGTGGCGAAGAAGGGGAGGAAGAGGAAGAGGTGGGGTCCTCTGTGTTCTCTGAGCTTGGTTGTCTCCTTGCAGAAGTTTCATTACTCAACTAGGTAACAACATCAGTGCTAGAAGGGAGCGGTGTGCTTGTATATAAACTGAGGGCTAGAAGGGAGCTGACAGGCAAGTCACTTCTATAAAATGGAGAGTAAACCCCACTTCGTTTTAGCACTGATGATGTTGCTGCTAAAAAAGCCAACACAGTTCTGGGCTGCATAAACAGAGGGATAGAATCAAGATCACGTGAAGTGTTAGTGCCACTTTATAATGCCTTGGTAAGGCCACACTTGGAATATTGCATCCAGTTTTGGTCGCCACGATGTAAAAAAGATGTTGAGACTCTAGAAAGAGTGCAGAGAAGAGCAACAAAGATGATTAGGGGACTGGAGGCTGAAACATATGAAGAACGGTTGCTGGAATTAGGTATGTCTAGTTTAATAAAAAGAAGGACTAGGGGAGACATGATAGCAGTCTTCCAATATCTCAGGGGCTGCCACAAAGAAGAGGGAGTCGGGCTGTTCTCCAAAGCACCTGAGGGTAGAACAAGAAGCAATGGGTGGAAACTGATCAAAGAAAGAAGCAACTTAGAACTAAGGAGAAATTTCCTGACAGTTAGAACAATCAATAAGTGGAACAACTTGCCTGCAGAAGTTGTGAATGCTCCAACATTGGAAATTTTTAAGAAAATGTTGGATAACCATCTGACTGAGATGGGGTAAGGTTTCCTGCCTCGGCAGGGGGTTGGACTAGAAGGCCTCCAAGGTCCCTTCCAACTCTGTTGTTATGTTATGTTAATAATAATAATAATATTTTAATTTATAGACCGCCTTTCTCCCGAAGGACTCAGGGCGGTGAACAGCGGGTTAAAATACAGAAAACAAACCCATACAATATTAAGAACTACCCATAAAAAACTTACCTAGTTGGGTAATAAAATGTCTGCAAGAAAACCATCGAGATCAGAGAGCATCAAGGACCCCTCATATAAATTCACACACAAAGAGAATACAGACACAAACACACACACACACACACAATCCTCACTCTTAATTGTCCCTCTATCCCCTCAAATATTCCTGTCTCCACGCTGCTCCTTACTTCGCTATTATTCTCCTCCAGCGACTGGTCATACTCGCTCAGGGAGGCCAAATAGATCAAGGCGATCACGTTTTCGAAACAGTGGATCCACTTCCGGCGTTCAGTTTTCTGCCCACCAACATCAACAATCCTAAAAAACATAGAAATGGGGCGGGGAGTGGGGGGAAATCATAACATAACATAACATAACAACAAGAGTTGGAAGGGACCTTGGAGGCCTTCTAGTCCAACCCCCTGCCCAGGCAGGAAACCTTACCCCATCTCAGACAGATGGTTATCCAACATTTTCTTAAAAATTTCCAGTGTTGGAGCATTCACAACTTCTGCAGGCAAGTCGTTCCACTTATTAATTGTTCTAACTGTTAGGAAATTTCTCCTTAGTTCTAAGTTGCTTCTTTCCTTGATTAGTTTCCACCCATTGCTTCTTGTCCTGCCTTCAGGTGCTTTGGAGAATAGCTCGACTCCCTCTTCTTTGTGGCAACCCCTGAGATATTGGAACACAGCTATCATGTCTCCCCTAGTCCTTCTTTTTATTAATCTATAGATAGTCCTCCAGTTAGGCAAATCATGGCTCAAAAACAGTGAGACGGATGTTGGGGTGTGCGGCAGCAGCCAGAAAAGCTAATACAGTCCTTGGTTGCATACACAGAGGCTTAGAATCAAAATCACGTGAAGTATTAGTACCTCTTCCTAAAGCCTTAGTAAAGACCACACCTGGAATATTGTGTCCAGTTTTGGGTGACCACATTACAAAAAAGACATTGAGTGCTGGGCTGTATAAACAGAGGGATAGAATCATTATAGAATCACTCTACAATGCTTTGGTAAGGCCACACTTGGAATATTGGATTCAGTTTTGGTCGCCACGATGTAAAAAAGATGCTGAGACTCTAGAAAGAGTGCAGAGAAGAGCAACAGAGGTGATTAGGGGACTGGAGGCTAAAACATAATCAAGAACGGTTGCTAGAATTGGGTATGTCTAGATTAATGAAAAGAAGGACTAGGGGAGACATGATAGCAGTGTTCCAATATCTCAGGGGCTGCCACAAAGATGAGTCAAACTATTCTCCAAAGCATCTGAGGGTAGAACAAGAAGCAATGGGTGGAAACTGATCAAGGAAAGAAGCAACTTAGAACTAAGGAGAAATTTCCTGACAGTCAGAACAATTAATAAGTGGAACGACTTGCCTGCAGAAGTTGTAAATGCCCCAACACTGGAAATTTTTAAGACGATATTGGATAACCATCTGTCTGAGATGGTGTAGAGTTTCCTGCCTGGGCAGGGGTTGGACTAGAAGGCCTCCAAGGTCCCTTCCAACTCTGTTGTTATTATTATTATACTTTGGCAAAGCTAAGATGATTAAAGGCCTAGAGCAGGGGTCTCCAAACTTGGCAACTTTAAACTTTAAGACTTGTGGACTTCAACTCCCAGAATTCCTCAATTTTGGACTTCAATTCTGGGACTTGAAGTCCACAAGTCTTAAAGTTGCCAAATTTGGAGACCCCTGGCCTAGAGACTAAAACATAAGTAGAACATTGCAGGATTAGGGGGGACACTGATAGCAGCATTTCAGTATTTGAGGGGCTGCCACAAAGAAGAGTGGGGTCAAAGTATTCTCCAAAGCACCTGAAGGCAAGACAAGAAGCAACAGATGGAAACTAACCAAGGGAAGAAGCAACTATTAGAAGAATTAAGGAGAAAGTTCCTAACAGTGAGGGCAATTAACCAGTGGAACCGCTTGCCACCAGAGGTTGCGGGTGCTCCATCAATGGAGGTTTTTAAGAAAAGACTGGACAACCATTTGTCTGAAATGGTCTAGGGTGATGGCGAACCTATGGCACGCGTGCCACAGGTGGCATGTGGAGCCATATCTGCGGGCACGCGAGCCGTTGCCCTAGCTCAGCTCCAGCACGCATGTGTGCGCCAACCAGCTGATTTTTGGCTGGCCCTGCTCACACCGCTCCTCCCCTCCCAGGAGTCTCCATATGGCCCGTTTTGGATGCCACAGCTCGAACGGAGGCTCTGGGAGGGCTTTTTCGGCCTCTGGAGGGCCTCTGGGGGGTTGGGGAAGGAGGCAGTTTTCGTCCTCCCCAGGCTCCAAGAAAGTCTCTGGAGCCTGGGGAGGGCGAAAAGTGGGCCTGCCGGGCCCACTGGAAGTCAGGAAATGGGCCGTTTCCAGCCTCCAGAGGGCCTCTGGGGGAGGCTGTTTTTGCCCTCCCCAGGTTCCAAGAAAGCCTCTGGAGCCTGAGGAGGGCGAAAAGCGGCCCTGCCAGGCCCACTGGAAGTCAGGAAATGGGCCGTTTCCAGCCTCCAGAGGGCCTCTGGGGGAGGCTGTTTTTGCCCTCCCCAGGTTCCAAGAAAGCCTCTGGAGCCTGAGGAGGGCGAAAAGCGGCCCTGCCAGGCCCACTGGAAGTCAGGAAATGGGCCGTTTCCAGCCTCCAGAGGGCCTCTGGGGGAGGCTGTTTTTGCCCTCCCCAGGTTCCAAGAAAGCCTCTGGAGCCTGAGGAGGGCGAAAAGCGGCCCTGCCAGGCCCACTGGAAGTCAGGAAATGGGCCGTTTCCAGCCTCCAGAGGGCCTCTGGGGGAGGCTGTTTTTGCCCTCCCCAGGTTCCAAGAAAGCCTCTGGAGCCTGAGGAGGGCGAAAAACGGCCCTACCAGAAGTGTGGAAACAGGACATTTCCGGCCTCCAGAGGCTTCAGGGAGGCCTGCTGGGCCCAAAACGGGGCGCAGGGAGGGTGTGCGCGTATGTGCGGGGGAGCGTGGGGGGGGGTCACACATGCATGTGCGGGGGGGGGTGCTGGGGGGCACTGAATTATGGGTGTGGGTACGCGTACCCCCCCGCTTTTGGCACTTGATGAAAAAAGGTTACCCATCACTGGTATAGGGTCTCCTGCATGAGGACGGAGTTGGATTGGAAGACCTCCAAGGTCTATTCTATTCTATCCAGCTCTAGTCTGATTGATTTGTCTTACGACCACAATTGGGATCGGAATTTCCCCTGTTAAGCAGATTTGCTGTTAAGCGAGTCACGGCCAATTCTATGACCATCTTTTTTTTTTTGCCACGGTTGTTAAGCAAATCACTGCAGTTGTTAAGTGAATCATGTAGTCATTAAGCCAATTCGGCTTCTCCCATTGACTTCGTTTGTCGAAAGCCGGGTGGGAAAGTCACAAATGGTGACCCCCCCCGAGATGCTGCAACCGTTGAAAATCGATGCTGGTTGCCAAGCACCCAAATTTTGATCCTGTGACTGTGCCGTGGTCGTAAATGCGAGGATCTCAGGGATGACATTGCAATACGTTCCCATCTCATCAGAAGAGGGCATTTTTCTGTAATTTGTGCTCATGTGTGTTGTTCTTACACAATGACACAGTGTCAGTCTCCACTCCAATCCTCACATCCTTTTGTACACTTTATATTCAGTAGTTAGATTACAGTGGGGTTTTATGTGTAATGTACATAGCTCATTGATTCAGGTTAAGTAGAGAGGGCCCTTTAAGAGTGTCGTCTGACATGAGATCAAGGGGAAGGGAGATTGATGGTTTGAATTCAGCAGGAATGTTAGAGCGCGCATTCCTGAGATGATTTACAGCCAGAGACCTGCGGAAGAAGATTACCAGTGGGTGGGAGGGGCGAGAAGGAGCTGGCATTGGACCAGACTTGGTTGAACTCTTGTGGGAGGAGGGACTAACGATGGGATATGGTTCGGTTCTGCAACCCAACAAGAAAAACACAGACTTTAGAGGATAATTAGAACTGCAGAAAAAATAATTGCTACCAACCTGCCTTCCATTGAGGACTTGTATACTGCACGAATCAAGAAGAGGGCCGTGAAAATATTTGCAGATCCCTCACATCCTGGACATAAACTGTTTCAACTCCTACCCTCAAAACGACGCTATAGAGCACTGCACACCAGAACAACTAGACACAAGAACAGTTTTTTCCCGAAGGCCATCACTCTGCTAAACAAATAATTCCCTCAACACTGTCAGACTATTTACTGAATCTGCACTACTATTAATCGTTTCATAGTTCCCATCGCCAATCTCTTTCCACTTATGACTGTATGACTATAACTTGTTGCTGGCAATCCTTATGATTTATATTGATATATTGACCATCAATTGTGTTGTAAATGTTGTACCTTGATGAAGGTATCTTTTCTTTTATGTACACTGAGAGCATATGCACCAAGACAAATTCCTTGTGTGTCCAATCACACTTGGCCAATAAAATTCTATTCTATTCTATATATTTTTTTTGTTTGTTTACATTTATACCCCGCCCTTCTCCGAAGACTCAGGGCGGCTTACAATGTATAAGGCAATAGTCTCATTCTATTTGTATATTTTTACAAAGTCAACTTATTGCCCCCCCAACAATCTGGGTCCTCATTTTACCTACCTTATAAAGGATGGAAGGCTGAGTCAACCTTGGGCCGGGCTTGAACCTGCAGTAATTGCAGGCTACTGTGTTCTTAATAACAGGCTTTACCAGCCTGAGCTATTCCGGCACCTCAGATCCAACTTTATACTGCTGCAGTCCGGATGTATTTAGTAAAAGTACTTTTCTTTATTTGCAAATGAAGTCAAGGTGTATTCTTTCCTAAATATAATCAGAGGCAGCCTGACAAAACAGAATCTCTCAAAATATGACTGAGCCTTCTTGGATATTTAATCTCTCGATTCTGACAGGGATGGGCAACTATGGTCCCTTTACAACCTATGGACTTCAACTCCCAGAATTCCTGAGCCATCATGGCTGGCTCAGGAATTCTGGGAATTGAAGTCCGCAGCTGGTGAAGGGACTGCAGGTAGTCCTCAACTTACGACCACCATTGAGCCCCAAATTTCTGTTGTTCAGTGAGAAAAATTGTGAGTTTTGCCCCATGTAGTCTTTCCTCGCCACATTTGTTAAGCGAATCACTGCAGTTGTTAAATTAGTATCATGGTTGTTAAATGATTTCCCCACTGCTTGTCAGAAAGTCGGAAAAGGGGATGACCTGACCCCGGGACACTGAAACCGTCATAAATGTGAGTTATCAAGCATCTGAATGTAAATCATGTGACCACAGGGATGCTACAATAGTCGTAAGTGTGAAAAACGGTCATAAGTGACTTTTTTTTCAGTGATGTTGTAACTTTGAACGGTCGCTAAATGAACTCTTGTTAGTCGAGGACTACCTATGTAGCCACCAACCCCGATTATATCTTTATTTTAAGGAATCCATTATGAAACATAAACACTTGGGATGAAAGTTGTTTTTTTTTTTCAATTTACCTTAACATCACCTTTTGCATTGAGAAGCAGTACTCATTAATGCCCGTCGTGGGCACGCGAGTTCTCAAGATATCCTGGGCAGTTGGCACATACCCCTCGGAAGCAATGCGGTCCAGATTCGAAAGGAAACTGAAACAGAGAAACACCTATCATTCTGGGCAATGCACTGAAAAATATCAAAATGAATAGACATACTTCTCTAGTACAGTGCCTTTCAAACTTGGCAACTCTAAGATAGGTGGACTTCTACTCCCAGAATTCCCCAGCTGACCTGAAATCTAGGAAAGTTGTGGTGGAATGGGAATGGGAATGGGAATAGAATAGAATAGAATAGAATAGAATAGAATAGAATAGAATAGAATAGAATAGAATAATGGAATATGGAATATGGAATATGGAATATGGAATATGGAATATGGAATATGGAATAGAATAGAATAGAATAGAATAGAATAGAATAGAATAGAATAGAATAATGGAATATGGAATATGGAATAGAATAGAATAGAATAGAATAGAATAGAATAGAATAGAATAATGGAATATGGAATATGGAATAGAATAGAATAGAATAGAATAGAATAGAATAGAATAGAATAGAATAGAATAGAATAGAATAGAATAGAATAATGGAATATGGAATATGGAATAGAATAGAATAGAATAGAATAGAATAGAATAGAATAGAATAATGGAATATGGAATAGAATAGAATAGAATAGAATAGAATAGAATAGAATAATGGAATATGGAATATGGAATAGAATAGAATAGAATAGAATAGAATAGAATAGAATAGAATAGAATAGAATAGAATAGAATAGAATAATGGAATATGGAATATGGAATATGGAATAGAATAGAATAGAATAGAATAGAATAGAATAATGGAATATGGAATAGAATAGAATAGAATAGAATAGAATAGAATAGAATAGAATAATGGAATATGGAATATGGAATAGAATAGAATAGAATAGAATAGAATAGAATAGAATAGAATAGAATAGAATAGAATAATGGAATATGGAATATGGAATATGGAATAGAATAGAATAGAATAGAATAGAATAGAATAATGGAATATGGAATATAGAATAGAATAGAATAGAATAGAATAGAATAGAATAGAATAGAATAGAATAATGGAATATGGAATATGGAATATGGAATAGAATAGAATAGAATAGAATAGAATAGAATAGAATAGAATAGAATAGAATAGAAGCCGTGATGGCGAACCTATGGCATGCGTGTCACAGGTGGCATGCAGAGCCATATCGGTGGGCACGCAAGCTCAGCTCCGGTGCGCATGTGTGCACTGGCCAGCTGATTTTCGGGTCTTCTGGGCACACTGGAAGTAGGAAAACAGACCGTTTCCGGCCTCCAGAGGGCCTGGGGAGGTGGGGAAGGCCCGTTTTTCGCTCTCCCCAGGCTCCTAGAAAGGCTCTGGAGCCTGAGGAGAGCAAAAAACAGGTCTTCCGGTCCCACCGGAAGTCAGCAAATGGGCCATTTCTGGAGGGCCTCCAGGGGTGTGAGGAAGGCTGTTTTCGCCCTCCCCAGGCTCCTAGAAAGCCTCTGGAGCCGAAAAACAGGCCTACTGGGCCTACCGTGCCATCATGTGCCAAAAGCGGGGGGAGTTCTGAGGGATCACGTGTGTAAGCGTGTTGGGGCGGGGCACATAGAATTATGTGTGTGGGCATGCACACGCACAGACACACACACACACACACACACAAATACACGTTCCTCTCGCTTTTGGCACGCGATGGCAAAAAGGTTAGCCATCACTGGAATAGAGACAAAAGAAGGAATAGAATAGAATAGAATAGAATAGAATAGAATAGAATAGAATAGAATAGAATTTTTTTGTGGCCAAGTGTGATTGGACCCACAAGGAATTTGTCTTCGATGCATAAGCTCTCATTGTACATAAAAGCTGTAAGTGATGAATCATGATCGTAGTCATCATAAAAATACATTCATCATGAATCATAAGACACAACACTTCGTGATAGAACCAACATAAATGGTACTAGGAAACTAAATAAAACAACCTAAATCGTAAAGATACAAGCAACAAAGTTGTAGTCAGAAGTAGAAAAGGAGACAGGTAATAGGAAATATGAGAACAATAATATTAATACAGTCTTACTAAAGAGTTTGACAGTGTTGTGGGAATGGGTTGTTTAATAGAAAGAAGCAACTTAGAACTAAGGAGAAATTTCCTGACAGTTAGAACAATTAATAAGTGGAACGACTTGCCTTCAGAAGTTGTGAATGCTCCAACACTGGAAATTTTTAAGAAAATGTTGGATAACCATCTGACTGAGATGGTGTAGGGTTTCCTGCCTGGGCAGGGGGTTGGACTAGAAGGCCTCCAAGGTCCCTTCCAACTCTGATGTTATGTTATGTTATGTTATGTTAATAGAGTGATGGCATGGGGGGGGGAAACTGTCCTTGTGTCTAGTTGTTCTGGTGCGCATCATGTCAGCCCCCACTCCAAACTTCGTATCTCTTTGTACTCCTTATATTCAGTTGTTAGATAGCATGGGATTGTATTTCTAATGTAAATAGCTATTGGATTCAAGTTAAGTAGAGAGGGCCCTTTAAGAGTGTCGGTCTGACATAATTAAGGTGGGAGGGGAGATTAATGTTTTGAATTCAACAGGAATGTTTGAGCGCGAACTCTAATGGACATTGCATTCCTGATATGATTGACAACCAGAGACCTGCGGAAGAAGATTACCACTGGACCCCGGGAAGGAGCTGGCATTGGACCAGACCTGATGACCTTTTGGGAACGAGGAGGGAGGAATATTATTATTATTATTAATTAAATTTCTAGACCGCCCTTCTCCCGAAGGACTCAGGGCGGTGTACAGCCATATTAAAATACATAGATAGACAATGAATTTAAAATAATTTTAAAATGAAATATTTAACCGGCCAATTTAACTAAAAATAACAAAACCAATTAAAATCAGTATAAAATTTAAAATTTAAAATTTAAAAACTAAAAAATCTAATCCAGTCCTGCGCACCTGAATAAGTGTGTTTTAAGTTCACGACGGAAGGTTCTAAGGTCCGAGCGAAGTCCTTGGCGAAGTCCTGGGGGGAGCTCGTTCCAGAGGGCGGGAGCCCCCGCAGAGAAGGCCCTTCCCCTGGGTGTCGCCAGACGACACTGCCTAGCTGACGGCACCCTGAGGAGTCCCTCTCTGTGAGGCGCAGGTCGGTGAGAGGTATTCGGTAGCAGAAGGCGGTCCCGTAAATAGCCCGGCCCTATGCCATGGAGCGCTTTAAAGGTGATCACCAACACCTTGAAGCGCACCCGGAAGGCCACAGGTAGCCAGTGCAGTCTGCGCAGGATAGGTGTCACCCGGGAGCCACGAGGGGCTCCTTCTATCACCCGCGCAATAGGGTTCCTATTCGGATTGTTAGCCATATTTTGTCTCAGATCCAACTTAGCTCTGCTGCTAGCTCTGCTGCTATCCAGATGTAACTAGTAAAAGTACTTTTCTTTATTTGCAAATGAAGTCGAGGTGTATTCTTTCCTGGTTATAATCAGAGGCCGGGATAGCTCAGGCCGTTAAGAAGCCTGTTATTAGAACACAGAGCCTGCAATTACTGCAGGTTCAAGCCCGGCCCAAGGTTGACTCAGCCTTCCATCCTTTATAAGGTAGGTAAAATGAGGACCCAGATTGTTGGGGGGGCAATAAGTTGACTTTGTAAAAAATATACAAATAGAATGAGACTATTGCCTTATACACTGTAAGCCGCCCTGAGTCTTCGGAGAAGGGCGGGATATAAATGTAAACAACAACAAAAAAAGAGGCAGCCTGACACATCCGCTGTCTACTCAGGAAGCACACAAATCTTGGCACCACCATAGTGCCAACAAGTTAAAAAAAAACTGGTAGGCTCTTGGACCTTCCTTTCAGCTCTATGTGCTGTGGCCTGCCAGCGGCCAGTGGAGTTTGCGACAGACTCGGACAGTGAGGAGGTTGGGGAGGAACGTGGAGTCTGAAGAAGGCTCTGATGAGTGCTCTGCATCAGAGGCAGAGAGGAGGCCAGGGCCGTCCAACAGTTACCAACTACCTTCAGAATCAGAGATAAGTGGGGCAGAAGGACAGTTGGAGCCTGTTCCCAATGTGCGCATGCGCAGAGCTGTCAAGTGAAGGGAAGAATTAAGGAATAGGGGTCGACTCAGGAGTAAAGGCAGAAGGGGATGTTGAATGTCCCCTTCCATAGGGAATAAATAGGAGCAAAAGAGGAGTGGTGTTTGCAGGAGACAATTAGTTCGTGTATCAGTCTGAAGATTTGCTTATCTGAGTCGGTGCCTCGCAGAGACTCCTTGCCAAGTATTTCATTGTACAGCAGATCAGTCTGGCAGCTATCCAAGGACTGATAAGGTCCGTGGTTGTAATTCACCCTTGAATGGTCTCTGAGCCTCTGGTGGCTCAGACTGCTAAGACAGTCTGTTATTAACACAGCTGCTTGCAATTACTGCAGGTTCAAGTCCCACCAGGCCCAGGGTTAACTCAGCCTTCCATCCTTTATAAGGTAGGTAAAATGAGGACCCAGATTGTTGGGGGCAATAAAAGTTGACTTTGTATATAATATACAAATGGATGAAGACTATTGCTTAACACAGTGTAAGCCACCCTGAGTCTTCGGAGAAGGGCGGGATATAAATGCAAATAAATAAATAAAAAAGACCGTTTGCCAGGACTTTGTTGAATGAGAATGCTAGGAAATTACATTAGCCAAATAAAAAGGGTTGGTTTTTTTTCAGGACAAGGAGTCAGTTTCGTGATTTGGTGAAGCCTAGGTCAGAACATTACGATCAACCTTGGGATGGTCGCTCCAAACCAAAGAGTGAACCGGATTAAAGGGACTCACTAGGACGTCGAATCAAGCAGGTGGAATTCGCTTCTCCTCTTATAACAGGTCCTGATGCCGGCATCCTTCCAGAGGCCACCGATGATCCTCGCGTGGTGGGGCTCCAGGGAGGCTACTTTGTAGGCATCTACGTTCAGAAGCTGCCGGGCGTTTTGCTAGAAGCAAAAAAAGCACGGTTTTATGAAACAGATGAAGAACGGTATACGAAGAACGGCAGGAACTGGGTATATATGAGCCAAGATGGCGCAGTGGTTACAGTGCAGTACTGCAGGCTACTTCTGCTGACTGCCGGCTGACTGCAATTTGGTAGTTCGAATCTCACCAGCCTTGAAGGTTAACTCAGCCTTCAATCCTTCCAAGCTGGGTAAAATGAGGACCCAGATTGTTGGGGGCAAGAGGCTGACTCTGTAAGCCGCTTAGAGAGGGCTGTAAAGCCCTGTGAAACGGTATAAAAGTCTCCTTCCTTCCTTCCTTCCTTCCTTCCTTCCTTCCTTAAGAGTCCTGGGGGCACAGTGGTAAGAATGCAGCATTGCAGGCTGATTCTGCCCACTAGCTTGATTTTTTATCTTTAGATTTTAATTGAATTCGATGGGTTTTTTAAATTTTATAATTTTATAGGGGTGTAAGTTATTTTAATATTTGGGCTAATTTAATCAGTTTTTTAAGGGTTGTTTTAATTAGTGTGTATATTTGTATTTTACCTGCCTGTTCACCGCCCTGAGTCCTTCGGGAGAAGGGCGGTATACAAATTAAAATATTATTATTATTATTATTATTACTGCTAGCAGTTCGATCCTGACCGGCTCAAGGTTGACTCAGCTTTCCATCCTTCCGAGGTGGGTAAAATGAGGTCCCAGATCGTTGGGGGCCATAAGCTGATTCTGTAAACCGCTTAGAGAGGGATGTAAAGCATTGAAAAGCGGTATATAAGTCAAAGTGCTATTGCTATATCTAGTTTAATGAAAAGAAGGACTGAGGGTAACATGATAGCAGCCTTACGATATTTGAGGGGCTGCCACAAAGAAGAGGGAGTCAAGCTATTCTCCAAAGCACCTGAAGGCAGGACAAGAAGCAACGAGTGGAAACTAATCAAGGCGAGAAGCAACTTAGAACTAGGGAGAAATTTCCTGTCTGTGGGAAAAATTAATCAGTGGAACAACTTGCCTTGAGAATTTGTGGTGCTCCATCACCGAAGGCTTTTAAGAAGAGACTGGACAGCCATTTGTCTAAAGTGGTGTAGGGTTTCCTGCCAGAGCAAGGGGTTGGACTAGTAGACCTCCAAGGTCCCTTCCAACTCTGTTATTCTGAGCAGAGTGGAAAACATTGGGGTAGGCAAATTCTAGAAGCATAGTCAGAGGAGATCTATATCATGAATGCTGCCCACTGAACGACAGCGATCATGGAGGTGTGAAGTGATTTCAGGACAACCGTGGTCTATTTGTCATTTGAAGCTATCGAAGTACTGTCCCGGTGTCTAGAAGCCGTACGGGTCTGGATGGGGAGAAACAGGCTCCCTCCAAGACGGAGTGGCTGTGGATGCCGGCACCCCGGTACAGTCGGCTGCAGCCGCGGCTGACTGTTGGGGGCGAGTCATTGGCCCCGATGGAAAGGGTGCGCAACTTGGGCGTTCTCCTGGATGGGCAGTTGTCTTTCGAAGACCACTTGACGACCGTCTCCAGGAGAGCTTTTTATCAGGTTCGCCTGATTCGCCAGTTGCGCCCCTTTCTGGACCGGGATGCCCTATGCACGGTCACTCATGCTCTTGTTACCTCTCGCTTGGACTACTGCAATGCTCTCTACATGGGGCTCCCCTTGAAGAGCACCCGGAGGCTCCAGTTGGTCCAGAATGCAGCTGCGCGGGTGATAGAGGGAGCGGTTTGGAACTCCCATGTAACACCCATCCTGCGCAGACTGCACTGGCTGCCTGTTGTCTTCCGGGTGCGCTTCAAGGTATTGGTGACCACCTTAAAAGCGCTCCATGGCTTAGGACCGGGTTACTTACGGGACCGTTTACTGCCATCTTCTATCTCCCAACGACCGGTGCGTTCTCACAGAGAGGGACTCCTTAGGGTGCCGTCAGCCAAGCAATGTCGACTGGCGGCCCCCAGGGAAAGGGCCTTCTCTGTGGGGGCTCCTACCCTGTGGAACGAACTTCCCCCTGGACTTCGGCAACTACCTGACCTTCGGACCTTTCGCCGCGAACTTAAGACTTACCGTATATACTCGAATATAAGCCGATCCGAGTATAAGCCGAGGTCCCCAATTTTACCCCAAAAAACTGGGGTAAACTGGGGACTCGAGTATAAGCCGAGGGTGGGAAATGAGGCAGCTACCGTCGGGAAACCTCCTCCTCAGCCGAGAAGGCTGGCTCCCGCCCGCCCTCTCACTGCACCGGCAGGGCTTCGCTAATGCAAAGCCGCCAAGTTTGCGCCATCCAGTATAATGTGAAAAAGAAGAAAAAAAAACTCGAGTAAGCAGATATACTGAGTATAAGTAGACGTTTTTCAGCACAAAAAACGTGCTGAAAAACTCGGCTTATACTCGAGTATATACGGTATTTATTCCGTCTTGCTGGACTGGCTTGAATTTTTAAATTTTTAGCTTATTTTATGGGTTTGTAATTTTTATTAATTTTATAGGGTTGATTGTATTTTAATATTGGGCCAAATTGAATAAGTTTTTTAATGTTTGTTTTTAGTATTGTATGTGTTGTTGCTGTATTTTATTTTGGCTGTAAACCGCCCTGAGTCCTTCGGGAGAAGGGCGGTATACAAATTAAATTATTATTATTATTATTATTATTATTATTATTATTATTATTATTATTATTATTATTATTATTATTATTATTATTATTATTAGTTATGTAATTATGTTATTATTATAATAACAACCAAAACAGACTTGTGGAACTACAATTCCCAGCCCAGGAATTCTGGGAGTTGTAGTCCACAGGTCATAAAAGTCCCATCCCATTCCCCCATTCCTCCACCCTCCCCCACTGCTCTAAAGCAAACTAATGATGGAGCACAGCAGTGTTGAGTTTCAATTTTTTTTATTACTGGTTCTGTGGGCGTGGCTTGGTGGGCGTGACATGGCTTGGTGGGCATGGCAGGGGAAGGATGCTGTAAAATCTCCATTCCCTCCCCACTCCAGGGGAAGGATACTGCAAAATCCCCATTCCCTCCCGATCAGCTGGGACTCGGGAGGCAGAGAATAGATGGATGGGGATTGGGGCCAGTCAGAATTTTTACTACCGGGTCTCCGAACGACTCAAAATTTCCGCTACCGGTTCTCCAGAACTGGTCAGAACCTGTTGAAACCCACCTCTGGAGCACAAGCATAATTCAGCCCAACCTCTCTGTTTCTAAGCAAGACAGACGCTCTTTAAGTTTTGCCTCATTTTGTGACCTATTTGCCCCAGCTGTTAAGCAAATCACCACAGTTGTTAAGTGAACCACGAGGTCGTTAAGCAAATCTGGCTTCCCCCATTGATGTTGCTTATCAGAAGCTTGCAACTGGGGATCACATGACCCCAGGACAATGCAACCGTTATAAATACACGCCAGTTGCCATGCGTCCGAATTTTGATCACGTGACCATGGGGATTCTGCAACGGTCGTAAGTGTGAAAACAGTCCACCAGTCATTTTTTTCCGCGTCGTCATAACTTCAAACAGTCGTCGGTTGTCATGGTTGTAAGTTGAGGTTTCCCCCTATGTGGATACTCACTGCATTTTCCTCCTGGCCGTAAGGAATCTGCAGGCTCTCCATGGCTTTGATGATGGCCTGGATAGCGGTGAAGATGTTTTGATAGACCACTTTGGTGAAGTCCTTCCGTTCGTCTTCCGTGAATCCCACGCCGTGGATAATCCTCATCTGTTTGATGAAGGTACTTTTTCCACCTTCTCCAGTGCCTGATGGGTAATGCACAAAAAAAACCACATTGATTTTCCAGTAGAACATCTGGGCTCTGAGTCTAGTCCTACATATAATTAATATAATATAATATAATATAATATAATATAATATAATATAATATAATATAATATAATATAATATAATATAATATAATATAATATAATATAATATAATATAATATAATATAATATAATATAATATAATATAATAATATAATATAACAACAGAGTTGGAAGGGACCTTGGAGGCCTTCTAGTCCAACCCCCTGCCCAGGCAGGAAACCCTACACCATCTCAGTCAGATGGTTATCCAACGTTTTCTTAAAAATTTCCAGTGTTGGAGCATTCACAACTTCTGCAGGCAAGTCGTTCCACTGATTAATTGTTCTAACTGTCAGGAAATTCCTCCTTAGTTCTAAGTTGCTTCTTTCTTTGATCAGTTTCCACCCATTGCTTCTTGTTCTTCCCTCAGGTGCTTTGGAGAACAGCCCGACTCCCTCTTCTTTGTGGCAACCCCTGAGATATTGGAACACTGCTATCATGTCTCCCCTAGTCCTTCTTTTCATTAAACTAGACATACCGAGTTCCTGCAACCGTTCTTCATATATTTTAGCCTCCAGTCCCCTAATCATCTTTGTTGCTCTTCTCTGCACTCTTTCTAGAGTCTCCGCATCTTTTTTACATCGTGGCGACCAAAACTGGATGCAATATTCCAAGTGTGGCCTTACCAAGGCATTATAAAGTGGCACTAACACTTAATAGGAATAACAGAGTTGGGAGGGACCTTGGAGGTCTTCTAGTCCAACCCCCCTTTGTACGGAAGCCTAGATCCTGAGGCATCGTCCTGACCAACCTCCTTATCACCTGCCGCTAAAATGAACCACAGTCTCAAGAGAATTGTACCACATGGGTGCAAAGCCATCAAAAGTATCTTGTCTGGGCAGGGGGTTGGACTAGAAGGCCTCCAAGGTCCCTTTCAACTCTATTGTTGTTATTGTTATTGTTATTGTTAGATTTCAGCCTTTTAAATGAAAACTAAGATCATGGCATCTGGCCCTCTCAATTCCTGGCAAATATGGAGCTGCCTATCTTACAACCAACCCGCTTATAACCATAAGGCTGGAGGTAATAAGAAAGGAGTGCACAGATCAACACAAGAGACCAAATTCAGTCCTTGAGGAAGGAAGAAGTTAGTGGGTCCAAGTTCCTGGTTTACAGGGAGAAATTTGCTGGTCGCTTCTAAGATGCGTGGACTTCAACTCCCAGAATTGCTCAGCCAGGTTGGTGGTCTCCAGCTCCCAGAATTCTTCACCTAGCCTCTAGACGAGGGGTCTCCAACCCCTCCCAGAGTCCCTTTGCTGGCTGAGGGACTCTGGGAGTTGAAGTCCACAAGTCTTAAAGGGACCAAGGTTGGAGACCCCTGCTCTAAACGACTGCTTCTCGACTTTAACAACATTTAACAACATTAAGGTCTTTGGATTCCAAATCCCAGAATTCCCCAGCTAGCTTCTGGACCATGTTTCTAAACCTTAGTTAGCATCATTAAGGTGCGTGAACTCCAACTCCCAGAATTCCTCAGCCAGATTTGTGGACTTCGACTCCCAGAATTCTCCTGCCAACATCTTAACCAGTATGTCAGGGTTCCAAGTAACAGGCATCTTTAATTTGGGATCTTCAGGGCTGCCACAGTATTTATCAATCTTAACAATACCTTGAAGCAGGGGCGGGATTCAAAATCGGTCGCTACCGGTTCGCTCATGGGTGCATGCACAGAAGCATCCGGGAAGGTGGGCGGAGCCTCACGCCGCTACTACCGGTTTGCCCGATCAGGGGCGAACCGGTAGCAACTCATCACTGCCTTGAAACACACCCACATTGAGGTGTATGGACTTCAACTCCCAGAATTCCCCAGCCAAGCTATGCTGGCTAAGAAATTCTGGATGTTGAAGTTCACAACTCCGTAAATTGAGAAACGCTGATTTAGACGCATCTTCTCTGTGACCAATTCTAGAATACAGCTCACCTGTTTGGAACCCTCACCACATCTCTGACATTAATACAATTGAACGTATCCAGAAATATTTTACAAGAAGAGTTCTCCATTCCTCTGAAAACAACAAAATACCTTATGCCACCAGACTTGAAATCCTAGGCTTAGAAAACTTGGAACTCTGTCGCCTTCAACAAGACCTAAGCTTAACTCACAGAATCATCTATTGTAATGTCCTTCCTGTCAAAGACTACTTCAGCTTTAATTGCAATAATACTAGAGCAACCAACAGATTTAAACTAAATGTCAACCGCTTTAATCTAGATTGCAGAAAATATGACTTCTGTAACAGAATCATCAGTGCTTGGAATACTTTACCTGACTCTGTGGTCTCTTCTCATAATCCTAAAAGCTTTATCCAAAAACTTTCTACTATTGACCTCACCCCATTCCTAAGAGGACCATAAGGGGTGTGCATAAGCGCACAAACGTGCCTACCGTTCCTGTCCTATTGTTTTTCTTTTCTTCTTCCTATATATATATATATGCTTATACCTCCTAATATTTACTCATGTATGTGTTTATATGCTATATAATCTTTTTGTATGATACCTACATATATTGCTGTGACAAAATAAATAAATTAAATAAATAAATAAAGATCAGTAGATATCCAGCTTAGAAATCCACTTTCCAAGGCTGGTGGCTTTAGTGTCCCAACATCGTGAGCATTCAATTGAGCCCCGCTTTTAATCGGGGTCACTTCCAAACCTAACGTGGATATCTGTGCCGTTCTCTAACTAACCAACATCTCACTTCAGCTATCAGAAGCTGGCTTGGTCGTAGTCTCCTTCCCAAAAGCATCTCAGCTGCAAGTGATAGCAAGCCAAGGGCTGCTGAAAACATTTTATTCAGCCGGTTTGATCTTCATGAATCCATAAAAAAGGGCGTGGGGTTAACAATAACATTTGCAACTGCGGCAGTAAAATGTGTTGGATTTTGGCACGAACCCTTGACATTTCTCATAACAAGCGTTAATCCTGAAAACAGCCTCCAATAAATCGCGTAAACACTCAGTTCTACAGGCGTGTTTTTGCTTTTAAGCGTAAAGCAACAAATAGTACCGCACCAGAATCGAACAGATGAAGTTTTGGCTTTTTTTTTAGTGGTAATTTTTTAACAGATTGGGAGGAAAAACAATCGTTTGTCTGCTTTAACGTTCGGCATTAAAAATAAGTGGAACTTTCCTCATGGCGTTGTGGCCGCCATCTTGAATTTTTCGACCATTATGTGGTTAAATGACTATTTGCTTGATGGCCAAAATTAATGCTAACGTTTCCTTGCCTAAATTTAGTATTTTGCTTCAGGTTTTTTACATTTTGGATAGTTGGAGGAGAATTGCCCCCAAAAAGAGAATTTTGAAGAATTAGAAGAAGCCTGCAAATCACTTTTCTTCTTTCTATTATGCAAGTAGTCCTCGATTTACAAACGATCACTTAGCAACCACTTAGCAAGTTACGACAGACCCCCCCCCACAAAAAAAGCTACTTACAACCCGGTTCCACATTTAACAATGGATTCGCTTAACAATCCCTGCAAAAAATATTCTAAAGATCACCCACTTCACAACTGTTATGATTTCTGACCGTAATTGCCACGCTCAATTACGGTCGTAAGTCAAGGACTACCTGTAAAGACTTCAGGAATGATACAGGAAACCATTACCCACAGACTCTGATAGATAACATGGCAGAAGGGATAAAATTATTCCACCTGTGCTCTAATAGCGATAGCACTTAGACTTATATACCGCTTCACAGTGCTTTACTGCAAAAACTGTAAGCAGTTTTTACAAAATCACCCTTTTGTCCCCAACAATCGGGGTCCTCAAGTTACTTCTGCTGCCTGCCGGCTGCCTGCAATTTGGCAGTTCGAACCTCGCCAGGCTCACGGTTGACTCAGCCTTCCATCCTTCCGAGGTCGCTAAAACGAGGACCCAGATTGTTGGGGGCCATAGGATGACTCTGTAAAGCGCTTAGAGAGGGCTGTAGAGCACTGTGAAGCCGTATATAAGTCTGAGTGCTATTGCTATTAAAAAAGAGGGGGAAAGAGAGAGAGAGAGAATGAAAGAGAGAGAGAGAGAGAGAGGAAGGGACAGAGAGAGAATGAGAGAGGGAGAGAAAGGGAAGGGAGGAAGGGAAAGATGGAAAGCATTTATTTGAAGAGAACAAACAAGGGACATAAGCCAGTTTTTTTATTAATTTCCAAAACTAGATTTCAGTTCAAACTTTGCTGCATTAGAAATAAACTGAAAAATGACCTTGGAAGGATGGAAGGCTGAGTCAAACTTGAGCCGGTCAGGATCGAACTGCCGACAGCCAGCAGAAATAGCCTGTCGTACTGCATTCTGACTACTGCACCACCATGGTTCTTAAGCTACTCATACCTCTGACGATACAACCCATAATACCACACACCGGCAGTCCTCGACTATACGACCACAACTGAGCCCAAATTTTCTGTTGCTAGGCGAGACCGTCGTTCAGCGCATTTCTCCCCATTTATCGACCCTTCTTGTCACCGTTGCTAAGTGAATCGCCGCAGCTGTTAAGTTAGTCAGACGGTCGTTAAGCGGATCTAGTTTCCCCCTTGACTTTACTTGTGAGAAGGTTGCAAAAAGAGGAATCCGTGACCCCGGGACACAGTGACCGTCATAAACACGAGTCGCCAAGGCATCTGAATTTTGATCATGTGATCACCGGGGATGTCGCAACGGTCGTAAGTGTGAAAAACGGCCACGGTCATATATTTTTTTCAGGGCTGCTGTAATTTCGAACGGTCGCTAAATGGACTGTTGTAAGACGAGGACTGCCTGTATAGTTATCTACTCACCCAACAGTAGCAACTTTAACTCCCACCGGTCTCGTTTCTTCTGCTCTTGAAGCAGCCGGCTGATTTCTTTATCGATCACCATGGCATTTTTCTCATCTTCGGACATAAAACACAGGCACCAAACCATGGTGCTTCCCAAATCGCTCCAGGTTTTCCCAAAATCAAAGCGGGGGA
This sequence comes from Ahaetulla prasina, assembly GCF_028640845.1. Taxonomy (NCBI): domain Eukaryota; kingdom Metazoa; phylum Chordata; class Lepidosauria; order Squamata; family Colubridae; genus Ahaetulla; species Ahaetulla prasina. The sequence goes on along the minus strand of NC_080539.1, from coordinate 370,027,020 downwards.
CTCACAAAATCAGGATTTGATCCAGGAGCGCTGGCTGAGTGCTTCCCCGAGGAGTAGCCTGACCATCAATCTCTGTCTCTTGGAAGCGGCGCTCCAGCAGAAACTGTCCAGAGATCAAATTTCAGCGTGAGACAAAAAAAAATTTGGCATGGGAGGGGGAGACCCCACCTATGCCAGCAATGTGGGCTGGGCTATTTCCACCCTCCCACGTTCATGGGAAGCTACTTGAGCGAGCTACTGACAGGGTCAGAGACGGTAAAGCCTTAGTAAGGCCACACCTGGAATAATAATAATAACAACAACAACAACAACAACAGAGTTGGAAGGGACCTTGGAGGCCTTCTAGTCCAACCCCCTGCCCAGGCAAGAAACCCTACACCATTTCAGACAAATGGTTATCCAACATTTTCTTAAAAATTTCCAGTGTTGGAGCTTCCAGAGGTAAGTTATTCCACTGATTGATTGTTCTAACTGTCAGGAAATTTCTCCTTAGCTCTAAGTTGCTTCTCTCCTTAATTTGTTTCCACCCATTGCTTCTTGTTCTATCCTCAGGTGCTTTGGAGAATAGCTTGACTCCCTCTTCTTTGGGGCAACCCCAGAGATATTGGATCACTGCTAACATGTCTCCCCTTTCTTTTCATTAAACTAGACAATAATTTGGAATAACTGCAACCAAGTTTGGTTGCAACACTACCAAAAAAAAATAAATGTTGAGACTTTGGAAAAAGTGCAGAGAAGAGCAATTAAGATGATTAAAAGCCCGGAGACTAAAACAAATGAAGAAACGGTGGCAGGATTTCTGTTTGGCCAGTCTAGAGAAAAGAAGAATTAGGGGTGACATGTATAGCAGTATTTCAATATTTGAGGGGCTGCCACAACGAAGAGGGGGTCATATTATTCTCCAAAGCCCCTGAGGGCAGGACAAGAAGCAATGGGTGGAAAGTAACCAAGAGAGAAGCAACCTGGAATTAAGGAGAAACTTCCTAACAGCGAGGACAATCAACCAGTAGAATGGTTTGCCTTCAGAAATCATAGGTGCTTCATCACTGGAGGTTTTTAAGAAGAGATTGGATGGACCTTTATCTGAAATGGTATAGGGTTTCCTGGCTGAGTAGGGGGTTGGACTACAAGACCTCCAAGGTCCTTTCCAACTCTTATTCGATTCTATTCTGTTCTGTTCTGTTCCATATTCCATTCTATTATATATTCCACATTCCACATTCCACATTCCACATTCCACATTCTATTCCATTCTATTCTATTCTATTCTATTCCATTCCATAGTCCCTTTTCTATTCTATTCTATTCCATATTCCATATTCCATTCCATATTCCATATTTTATTCTATTCTATTCCATATTTCATTCTATTCCATTCCATTCCATTCCACATTCCACATTCCATATTCCATATTCCATATTTCATATTCCATATTCCATTCCATTCCATATTCCCTATTCTATTCTATTCTATTCTATTCTATTCTATTTTCTATTCTATTATATTATATTCCATATTGTTCCATTCTATTCTATTCCATTCCATTCCATATTCCCTATTCTATTCTATTCTATTCTATTCTATTCTATTCTATTCCATATTCCATATTCCATATTCCATATTCCATATTCATATTCCATTCCATTCCATTCCATTCCATTCTATTCTTGTTCTCCATCCCAGTTTCTTCTCCTCTGCATTTGGGATCCAGCAAGGCTCACCCTGATAATCCAGGGGTTTTATGAGAACCCAGTTTTCTTTCGCTTTCCTTTTTCTATTTAATAATAATAATAACAGAGTTGGAAAGGACCTTGGAGGTCTTCTAGTCCAACCCCCTGCCCAGGCAGGAAACCCTACACCATTTCAGACAAATGGTTATCCAACATCTCCTTAAAAGCTTCCAGTGTTGGAGCATTCACAACTTCTGGAGGCACATTATTCCACTGATTAATTGTTCTAACTGCCAGGAAATTTCTCCTTAGTTCTAAGTTGCTTCCCTCCTTGATTAGTGTCCATCCATTGCTTCTTATCCTGTCCTCAAGTGCTTTGGAGAATAGCTTGACTCTCTCTTCTTTGTGGCAACCCCTGAGATATTGGAATAGATATTGTGGCAACCCCTGAGATATTTATCAGCTGAAAGAGAGAAGTGACACAATCAGAATGAAAATTGGCAGTTCATTCCACCCCCAAGTTTCATTTCCGTGTTCTGTCTTAAAGCTTTCGTAAAGTTTCGGAAAGCAAAATAAGGTCATCAACCAAGCGAGCAATTTAAAAACATAAAAATCATAGGGCTGGCAGGGACCTCGGAGGTCCTCTAGTCCGACCCACGGCTCCATGCAGAAAACCTTATACCATCCTAAGTCAAAGGGTTCTCCAGTCTATTTTTGAAAACCTCCAGGGATAGAGCATCCACAATCCTCCAGGCATCCTTTTCAGGTGAGTAAACCTGTTCTGCTTTGATTTTAGACAAGGGAGGGAAGATTTGATTTTAGACAAGGGAGGGAAGATTTTAGACAAGGGAGGGAAGTTGCCCAGGTGAGCAGTTTCTTCACACACACAAAAAAAACCTGTTTTATGCAAACAACCCTCTTCTTAAGTTGCTAAAGTAGATTTCAAATTTTCAAATTTTCAAATTTTCTTGGAACAAAGCCATCTGCACCCTGGACTCCAAAATAAATAAATTGTCTATCTCAGAAGAATTTGTGGCATGAAGCTCATCTCATTTATCTTCCCTTCCTGAAGTTGCCTCCCTCGGTCTAGATGCCCGCCATGAAAACTGGTGCCCCCTCTTAACGTCCTACATCAAAGCAAAATCTTCTTTAGGTTGGAAAAAAAAACCAGCCAGGGCTTAACTTTGGGCCAGGAGGAGGAGGAGGATTAAAGAAGAAGGAGAAGGAAGGGAGAAGGAGAGGAAGAGGAGGAAGGTGGAAAGGGATTAAAAAGAGGAGAAGGAAGGGAAGAGCAGGAGGGGAAAGGAGGAAGATTAAAGGAGAAGAATTAAGAGAGGAGGAGGAGGAAGGAGAGGAAGAGGAGGAAGAGAAGAAAAAAGGAGAAGAGGATTAAATGAGAAGAAAAATGAAGGGAGAAGGAGAGGAAGGGGGAAAGGGATTAAAAGAGGAAAAGGAAGGGAAGGAGGAAGATTAAAGGAGAAGGAGAAGCATTAAGAGGAGGAGGAGGAGAGGAGAGAAGGAGAGAAGAAAAGGGTAAAAAAAGGAGAAGAAAGAGGAGAGGATAAAAGGGGAAGAAGAATGAAGGGAGAAGAGGAGGAAGGTGGAAAGGGATTAAAAAGAGAAGGAAGGGAAGGAGGAAGATTAAAGGAGAAGGAGAAGCATTAAGAAAGGAGGAGGGAGAGGGAGAGAAGGGAGAGAAGAAAGGGTGATAAAAGGAGAAGAAAGAGGAGAGGATTAAAAGAGAAGAAGAATGAAGGGAGAAGAGGAGGAAGGGAGAAAGGATTAAAGGAGAAGCATTAAGAGAGGAGGAGGAGGAAGAAGAGGAGGAAGAGAAGAAAAGGGTGATAAAAGAAGAAGAAAGAGGAGAGGATTAAAGGAGAAGAATGAAGGGAGAAGAGGAGGAAGATGGAAAGGGATTAAAAAGAGAAGGAAGGAAGGAGGAAGGAGGAAGGAGGAAGATTAAAGGAGAAGCATTAAGAGAGGAGGAGGAAGGAGAGGAAGAGGAGGAAGAGAAGAAAAGGGTGATAAAAGGAGGAGGAGAGGATTAAATGAGAAGAAAATGAAGGAGAAGGAGAGGAAGGGAAAGGGATTAAAAGAGGAGAAGGAAGGAAGGAGGAAGATTAAAGGAGAAGGAGAAGCATTAAGAGAGGAGGAGGAGGAGAGAAGGAGAGAAAGAGGAGAGGATTAAAGGAGAAGAGGAGGAGGAGAGGATTAAATGAGAAGAAAATGAAGGAGAAGGAGAGGAAGGAAGGAAGAGGAGGAAGAGGAGGAAGGTGGAAAGGGATTAAAAGAGGAGAAGGAAGGGAAGAGCAGGAGGGGAAGGAGGAAGATAAAAGGAGAAGCATAAAGAGAGGACGAGGAGGAAGGAAAGGAAGAGGAGGAAGAGAAGAAAAGGGTGATAAAAGGAGGAGGAGAGGATTAAAGGAGAAGAGAATGAAGGGAGAAGAGAAGGAAGGTGGAAAGGGATTAAAAGAGGAGAAGGAAGGGAAGGAGGAAGATTAAAGGGGAAGGAGAAGCATTAAGAGAGGAGGAGGAGGGAGAGGGAGAGAAGAAAAGGGTGATAAAAGGAGAAGAAAGAGGAGAGGATTAAAGGAGAAGAAGAATTAAGGGAGAAGAGGAGGAAGGGATTAAAAAGAGGAGAAGGAAGGGAAGAGCAGGAGGGGAAGGAGGAAGATTAAAGGAGAAGCATTAAGAGAGGAGGAGGAGGAAGGAGAGGAAGAGGAGGAAAAGGGTGATAAAAGGAGGAGGAGAGGATTAAAGGAGTAGGAGAATGACGGGAGAAGGAGAGAAAGAGGAGGAAGGGAGAAAGGGATTAAAAGAGGAGGAGGAAGGGAAGAGGAGGAGCAGAATTAAAGGAGAAGGAGGAGAATGAAGGGAGGAGGAAAGGAAGAGGAGGAGGTGGAAGGGCAAAGGGGTTATTAACAGAGGAGAAGGAAGGGGAAAGGAGGAGGAGGAGGAGAATGGAGGAAGAGAATGATGGAGAAGGAGGAGGAGGAGACCGCCTCCGGGGTGGGGGCAGGGGTGTTGTCCCCTATCCTGCTTGATCATCCAATCAGCGGAGATTTACAATCACACACACACACACACGAGTTTATGAAGCAAGGAGAAGTTCACATAAAACACCACTTAGAACCAAACCGAGGACCAGCCCCGCCTGCTTCCTCCTTTCGCTTTTGAGGACCCTCCAGCGCTCAGCTGCGCATTCCTCCCGCCCGCCGCTTCTCCGGTCTTGTGCCCGGCTGCATTGGGGGCTCTTCCCGATCTGCTCCATCCCGGGGAGCGGGGGGGCGGCGACTACCTTGCGGGGTGGCCTTTGGGCGCCGCTGCCCGGTGGGAATCCCAAAATTGTGGCGGTTCCCTCGCAGTCCAGATCCTAACGCGCTGACAAGGCTGCAGATTACAGGAAAGACAAATTGCAAAACTTTCCGGATGCGGTTGCGTAAAATCTGTCGGTCCAATCGAAAGAGGGACGAAAAAAGGAGAAGGATGGAAGGGAGGAGGAGGAGGATGAAAGGGGAAGGGGAAGAAGGAGGAGTGGTGGAGAAGGGAAGGATAGAAGGGAGAAGGAGAAGTGAAGGAGAAGGAGGGTAGGGAGAAGGGTGGAAGGGAGATGGAGAAGTGGAGGAGGAGGATGGAACGGGGAAGGAGAAGGAATTGTGTAGAAGGAAGAAGGAGCAGGAGAAGTGTGGAAGAGAGGAGAATGAAAGGAAGAAGGAAAAGGAATTGTGGAGGAGAAGGATGGAAGGGAGGAGGGAGAGAAAGATGAAAGAGAGAAGGACTTGTGGAGGAAAAGGGTAGAAGGGAAAAGGGGGAGGAGAAGGATGGAAGGAAGGGAGAAGGAAAAGGAATTATGGAGGAGAAGGATAGAAGGAGGAAGGAAGGGAGAAACATGGAAAGGAAAAGGAGAAGGAATTGTGGAGAAGAAGGATGGAAGGGAAGAGGGAGAGAAGGATGAAAGAGAGAAGGACGTGGAGGAAAAGATAGAAGGGAAAAGGGGGAGGAGAAGGATGGAAGGAAGGGAGAAGGAAAAGGAATTATGGAGGAGAAGGATAGAAGGAGGAAGGAAGGGAGAAAGATGGAAAGGAAAAGGAATTGAGGAGAAAAAGGATGGAAGAGAGAAGGAAGAGAAGGAGGAGGGAAAGGATGGAAGGGAGGAGGAGTTGAGGAGAAGAAGGACGGAAGAGGGGAGAAGGAAGAGGAGAAGGAGTGGTGGAGAAGGATGGTGGACGGGAGAAAGAAGAAGAGGAGAGCAGCAGGAAGTTAAAAATATCCCAGTAGCATTAACACATTGTCAAAAAGTCTGGGAAGTTCATTCCCTCTGCCAGTTACTGCAATAATAATAATAATAATAATAATAATAATAATAATAATAATAATAATAATAATAATAATAATAATAATAATAATAATAATAATAATACAGGTGGCACAAACACCTGAATTTCCCCAGGATTCTCCAGGAGGTTTGAGATTTCGGCAACAGATGCTGGTGAAAAAGAATAAAAGGTTGAAATGAGAGAGATCTTCCCATAATCCTAAAAGTTTTATCCAAAAACTTTCTACTATTGACCTCACCCCATTCCTAAGAGGACCATAAGGGGCGTGCATAAGCGCACAAACGTGCCTACCGTTCCTGTCCTATTGTTTTTCTTTTCTTCTTCCTATATATATGCTTATACCTCCTTATATTTACCCATATATGTGTTTATTTACTATATAATCTTTTTGTATGATACCTACATATATTGTTGTGACAAAATAAAATAAATAAATAAAAATAAATAAAAAGATCGGGAATGCAGGGCTGCCATCAGGATAGTTGAACTAGGAATGAGGTTTATTAAGGCAGGATTGAAGGAGGGGCACCCGGAGAGATGCCACCTGTATTTTTATTAGTAGTAGTAGTATTAGTATTAGTATTATTAGTATTATTTTTTGCAGTAACTGGCAGAGAGAATGATCTTCCCAGACTTTTTGACAATGTGTTAATGCTACTGGGATATTTTTAACTTCCTGCTGCTCTCCTCTTCTTCTTTCTCCCTTCCACCATCCTTCTCCACCACTCCTTCTCCTCTTCCTTCTCCCCTCTTCCGTCCTTCTTCTCCTCAACTCCTCCTCCCTTGCATCCTTTTTCTCTTCCTTCTCTCTTCCATTCTTTTTCTCCTCAATTCCTTCTCCTTTTCCTTTCCAGAACAGAGACAGAAGCAAAGAAAAAACAGAGAGCAAAAGAGCCTCTATCCCTCTCTCTCTTTTTTTGGCTTTTGAGCATCTCTTGAACATAAAGTGTAGAATCATAAGCCTGTAGGGACCCTAGAGGTCTTCTAGCCCTGCCTCTGCTCAAGTAGGAGACCCTATAGCATTTCAGAAAAATGGTTCTCCAATCTCTTCTTAAAAACCTTGGAGCACCCACGATTTCTGGAGGCAAGTTGTTCCACTGATTAATTGTTCTGTCAGGAAATTCCAGCTGAGTTCTAGATTGCTTCTCTCCTTGATTAGTTTCCACCCGTTGCTTCTTGTCCTGCCTTCAGGTGCTTTGGAGAATAGATTGACTCCCTCTTCTTTGTGGTAGCCCCTCAAATATTGGAAGACTGCTATCATGTCACCCCTTGGTCCTTCTCTCCAGTAGTCTGGAGATATCTAGTTCCTGGGGATGTTTATATGTTAGGCTGTAGGTATACACATATGTATGTATATCCCAGAGGTGGGTTTCAGCCAGTTCTGACCAGTTCTGGAGAACCGGTAGCGGAACTTTTGAGTTGTTCGCAGAACCAATAAATGCCACCTCTGGCTGTCCCCTTCCCCATCTATTCTCTGCCTCCCGAGTCCCATCTGATCGGGTGGAAATGGGGATTTTGCAGTATCCTTCCCCTACCACGCCCACCAAGCCATGCCATACCCACCAAGCCACACCCACAGAATTGGTAGTAAAAAAAATTGAAACCCACCACTGGTATATATACATGTCTCCATCTGTGTTAAATAGGTGTGCACTTTTGAAAGCAGGCAACAGAATTTCATTCTTAATGTATGCCAATGTGCGCGCACACAAAAATGACAATAAAGGTTATCTTATCTGTAGGGTTTCCTGCCTGGGCAGGGGGTTGGACTAGAAGACCTCCAAGGTCCCTTCCAACTCTGATATTATTATTATTATTATTATTATTATCTTATCTTATCATCTTATCATTTTATCTCATCTCACCTCACCTCACCTCCCATCCCATCCCATCCCATCCTATCCTATCCTATCCAGTGGTGAAATCCTCCTCAGCTGCCACCAGCTTTCCACAACATGCGCAGTGCGCGCTAAATGCGCGCTTTGTGCGGAAAAAAAACACTGAACAAGGTAAGTAGAACAGCGAGGGGGAGAAGAGCTGTGTCGCACTATTTAGATTTGCTAGAAAGCAGGATTTCCTGACTATTAATCATGCAACACAGCTGATCATCAGAAATACCGGTTCTGAGCAACTGGTAGCTTTTTTTTTTTTTACTACCAGTTCACCGAACAAGTAGCTTTTATCACTACCGGTTCACGCAAACCGGTAGGATTTCACCACTGATCCTATCCTATCATCTTATCTTATCTATGGAAACTTGGACATGCTAAGGTGAAATGGAGCCGATACATTGAACTTTTTGCCAGCTAAAGATTGTTGGCGGAAGAATTCTGGGAGTTGAAGTCCACAAATGCTGCCTGTAGGATTCTGGGAACTGAAGGCCATACATGCCCACTGGGGAATTCTGGGGGGTTTTAAGTCCACCTTTCTTAAAGTTTGTTAAAGCTGAGAAACGCTGATGCACGGAAACAAGTACCCTTGAAATATCTTGACCACAAACCCAATGAAGAACTATCTTCATAGTGTAATATTCAAAAGATCTCTTACGTCTTGCATGGATCAGGCTGATAATGGGAAAGAGGTACCTAATCTTTGTGCCATAGTGTCTACATCAGTAGTGAAATGTAAAATTTGTTACTACCAGTTTTGTGTGCGTGGCTTGGCTTGGTGGGAGGGTAATGTGACTAAGTGGGCGTGGCCTACTTCTTTTTTTTTTACTTTTAAAAGCATTTTTTCTACAATCTTTTCGGCCAAGGAGGTTGTAAAAAAAATGCTTTTAAAAGCCTCTGATGATCCCAGCTGAGCCGCGCGATCATCAGAGGCTTTTCTTTTTACTTTTAAAAGCATTTTTTCATCCGATGAAAAAATGCTTTTAAAAGTAAAAAAACAAAACACCTCTGATGATCGCGCAGCTCAGCTGGCTTGGTGGTGGGGGGCAGCAATTTTTGCTACCAGTTCTCCGAACCACCCACCGCCATCGCTACCGGATCGGGAGTTCCGGTCCAAACTGGGAGCATTTCACCCCTGGTCTGCATCTGGGAAAGGCCAGGGGCCTCTGGCTTTAAACAAGCTGAGTTCAAGCTGATATTCAAATTCACCCTGCCTGTTTTTCAACAGCTAAGGAGAAGTTTTGGATTGCTGTTGTTTTCCAGGCAACTTAGATCCGAAAGAAGCGAAAACTCTTTAGCCACCATGTGAGCAATTCCACCGTAGAGAACAAAAATGACAGCCGGCCATCCTCCATAGCCAGGAAAGAATAAGGAGTCAAAATTCCCTCTCCACAGCCGAAGAGATAGCAAGCATCTTCTCGAACCAGCCTTCAGTGAACGCAAATTTGGGAAAGAGATTTCTTCTTGAGGCAAACAAGGAGTCGGGCTGGAAGTTACCCACTTAATCCCTACGTGGGCCGCTAGTCTCCTTCTCTCGGACTGTTTATAAAGAGAATGTTTAGAGAACTGGCATTCTTGATGGACAACAGCAAAGCGGAGCACGGAAGACCACCGAGGAAACCGGGATCTGCAATTTATCACAAACGTCTAGGTTCCCGAAAGCAGGGCTGGCAGCCAGCCCCAGCTCTGGCCTCCCACATCTTTTATTTATTTTATTTTTATTTATTTATTTTGTCACAACATTATATACAGGAACATATATTGAAAGGAAACAATAGGACAGGAACGGTAGGCGCTTTTGTGCACTTATGCACGCCCCTTATAGTTCTCTTAGGAATGGGGTGAGGTCAATGGTAGACAGTTTTTGGTTAAAGCTTTTAGGAGTTGGAGAGGAGACCACAGAGTCAGGTAGTGTATTCCAAGCATTAACAACTCTGTTACTGAAGTCATATTTTCTGCAATCAAGATTGAAGCGGTTGACATTAAGTTTGAATCTATTGTTTGCTCTTGTATTATTGCTATTGAAGCTGAAGAAGTCTTTAACAGGAAGGACATTGCAATAGATGATTCTGTGTGTTAAACACAGGTCTTGTCGGAGTCGGCGGAGTTCTAAATTCTCTAATCCCAGGATTTCAAGTCTGGTGGAATAAGGTATTTTGTTGTTTACAGAGGAGCGGAGAACTCTTCTTGTAAAATATTTTTGGACTCGTTCAATTGTATTAATGTCAGAGATGTGGTATGGGTTCCAGACAGATGAGCTGTATTCAAGAATGGGTCTGGCAAATGTTTTGAATGCTCTTTATCCAGGGAAGGCAGGAATCCTTTGAATTATGCTGTGTTCCAATATTTGAGGGGCTGCTTTATAATGCCTTGGTAAGGCCACACTTGGAATATTGCATCTAGTTTTGGTCGCTACAATACAGAAAAGATGTTGAGACTCTGGAAAGAGTACAGAGAAGAGCAACAAAGATGATTAGGGGAGCTGGAGGCTAAAACATATGAAGAAGGGTTGCTGGAATTGTGTATGTCTAGTTTAATGAAGGGGACGCGGTGGCTCAGAGGCTAAGATGCTGAGCTCGTTGATCGAAAGGTCGGCACTTCAGTGGTTCGAATCCCTAGTGCTGCCGTGTAATGGGGTGAGCTCCCGTGATTTGTCCCAGCTTCTGCCAACCTAGCAGTTCGAAAGCAGGTAAAAAATGCAAGTAGAAAAATAGAGACCACCTTTGGTGGGAAGGTAACAGCGTTCTGTGCACCTTTGGGGTTTAATCATGCCGGCCACATGACCATGGAGACGTCTTCGGACAGCGCTGGCTCTTCGGCTTTGAAACAGAGATGAGCACCGCCCCCTAGAGTCGGGAACGACTAGCACATATGTGCAAGGGGAACCTTTACCTTTTTAGTCTAATGAAAAGAAGGACTAGACATGATAGCCATCTTCCAATATCTCAGGCGCTGCCACAAAGAAGAGGGAGTCAAGCTATTCTCCAAAGCACCTGAAGGCAGGACACGAAGCAACGAGTGGAAACTAATCAAGGAGAGAAGCAACTTAGAACTAAGGAGAAATTTTCTGATGGTGAAAACAATTAACCAGTGGAATAATTTTGTCTCCAGACGTTGTGGGCGCTCTAACGCTGGAGGATTTTATGAAGAGACTGGACAAACAGTTTGTCTGAATTGGGATAGGGTCTCCTGCTTCAGCAGGGGGTTGGACTAGAACAGGTGTCTCCAACCTTGGTCCCTTTAAGACTTGTGGACTTCAACTCCCAGAGTGTTGTGTCTCGTCCAATCTCACCTCAGCCGGGGTCTTCTTATCTGCTTCCGAACATGGAGGAATGTCCTAGTATGCCTCCCGGCCCCAGCCCTGGCTCCATGCCCAGACAGGCTGAAGAGGAAGAAATACCTCCAGCCCCCAGCTCTGGCTCCATGCCCAGGCAAACGGAGCAACTAGACCCCTCCCCCTCCTCCACAGCATGTGAGCCTGAGGAAGGTCAATTACCAACAGCTGCCGACTGGAGTGACCCTCGCGTCAGAAGACTTGATAGGCGGAGGCAACAGAAGGAAGGGAGGGGCAGGCCTGGATAAGTGCTGAGTCATGGAGCCACACCCCATGGCCTATATAAAGGATCTGCTTTCTGGCATTTTCTGAGTCAGGCAAAGTCTAAACATATCTTGCTGAAGTCACTTTCTGGTCTCCTGCCTGCCCTGAGGACTTTGCTAGGACTTTGGCAGAGCTGCAGAGGCACACCTGATTCGGATTTCCCTGACCCGGCCGTCAGCGGAGGAGTGGGACACGACACAGAGTCCCTCAGCCAGCAAAGCTGAGGTTGGAGACCCCTGGACTAGAAGACCTCCGAAGTGGCATGTGGAGCCATGTCGCCTCGCATGCGCGGCATCAGCCATTCCTCTTCCGGGCTTCTGCCGTGCATGTGCACACGACGATCAGCTGGCCTTAGTGCATGCGGCAGTGCCGGAAACCGGAAGAGTTGGTTTTGTTTTCCGGCGTGAGCATTCGCAACGACCAGCTGATCGGCGCATTTGCATACGCGGCAGTAACTGGAAGACTTGCTGGCCAGTGCATACCTTATCCGGTCCGTGCATGGCCCCTGGACAGCTCCTCTTCCTGGTCGCGGCCCTGACAAGCGCGCGAAGCAGTGGTGGGTTGCTACCAGTTCACCCCAGTTCAGGCAAACCCGGAGCGGCAGCGGGAGGCTCCGCCCACTCACCCAGACATCATCAAAAACGCTCTGCGCATGCGATAGCGAACTGGTAGCGCCGGGATTTGAAACTTACTACTGGTACTAAGTGCTCTGGTGCCAAAAAGTTTCGCCATCACTGTTCTACACCATGAGCCAAGGGGTTGCATTTTCTCCGCTTTTCTTAGCTTCCTCTGATGACCCCAAATTTTAATCCCGAACGCCTCCTCTCTCCTTTCCTACTTTTAAGATTTATTTTTCTACGAACCTCAAGGCTGACAATGTACTTCAAACATTCCTTCCCGACCCTGCAATCCGTCTTAAGAGCATCTACAGAGCCAATCACCGCTTGTAACCTCGGCTTGTAAACTGGAGACGACTCGTAATTTTTTGCCTATATATGTCCAGGTCCTGCAGTCCTGTTTTTTCCTCTGCCCTCTAAATATATATAAAACAGTACAATGGAATTGCGGGGATCACATCTTCCTGGGAGAGAAAAACGACTCCAATCTATCGTTTGCTTTCAATAATGTAAATATAGAGGTAATCCCAGCTTCCAACAGTTTTTTTAAAATTTATATTTATATCCTGCCCTTCTCCGAAGACTCAGGGCGGCTTACAGTGTGTAAGGCAATAGTCTCATTCTATTTGTATATTTACAAAGTCAACTTATTGCCCGCACAACAATCTGGGTCCTCATTTTACCTACCTTATAAAGGATGGAAGGCTGAGTCAACCTTGGGCCTGGTGGGACTAGAACCTGCAGTAATTGCAGGAGCTGTGTTTTAATAACAGGCTATCTTACAGCCTGAGCCACCACGGCCAGGAACTGGGTATGTCTAGTTTGATGAAAAGAAGGACTAGGGGAGACATGACAAACGTGCCTACCGTTCCTGTCCTATTGTTTTTCTTTTCTTCTTCCTATATATATATGCTTATACTTCCTAATATTTACTCATATATATGTTTATATACTACATAATCTTTTTGTATGATACTTACATATATTGTTGTGACTAAATAAATAAATAAATAAATAAATAAATAAATAAATAAAATAAACTTGCCTCCAGAAGTTGTAAATGTTCCAACACTGGAAATTTTTAAGAAGATGTTGGATTACCATTTCTCTGAAGTGGTGTAAAATTTCCTGCCTGGGCAGGGGGTTGGACTAGAAGGCCTCCAAGGTCCCTTCCAACTCTGTTGTCGTTATTGTTGTTGTTGTTGTTGTTGTTACTATTATTATTATTATTATTGCAACAGCACTAAAAAAGGTTTTATAAGTTATGGTTGTTTTTCACACTTATAATCATTGCAACGTTCGCTGTGGTCATGTGATCAAAATTCAGATGCTTATTTATTTATTTATTTATTTATTTATTTATTTAATCATATTTTTATACCGCCCTATCTCCCAAGGGACTCAGGGCGGTTTACAGCCAAGTAAAACATACATATAAGTACAAGTTAAAACCCCAATTTAAAAAACTTATTAAATACGACCGAATATTAAAACCACAATAAAATAGTAAAATCCCATTAAAATCAATTTAAAATTTAAAATTCTAGTCCAGTCCTCCGCAGATAAATAGATGTGTCTTAAGCTCGCGGCGAAAGGTTCGAAGGTCAGGAAGTTGGCGAAGTCCTGGGGGAAGTTCGTTCCAGAGGGTGGGAGCCCCCACAGAAAAAGCCCTTCCCCTGGGCGTCGCCAGCCGGCACTGCCTGGCTGACGGCACCCTGAGGAGTCCCTCCCTGTGAGAGCGCACGGGTCGGTGGGAGGCAATCGGTGGCAGTAGACGGTCCCGTAAGTAACCCCGGCTTGGTAACTGATTCATATATATGACAGTCGCAGTGTCCAGGAGCCACATTGATTCCCTTTTGCGACCTTCTGACAAGCAAAGTCAAGGCGGGAAGCAGATTCACTTAACAACCGAGTTACTAACCGAACCACGGCAATGATTCACGTAACCACTGTGGCAAGAAAAGTCAAAAAATGGGGCAAAACTCACTTCACAAATGTCTTACTTAGCAACATAAATTTTGGGCTCAATTGCAGTCGTAACTTGAGGACTACCTGTATTTAAAGTACTCCAAGATCAGAAGATGTGGAGAGACCTGGCCCATAGAATCGCCAAGAGTTGGACACGACTGAATGGCTAACTTCGTCATCATCACCATCATCAAGTATATTTAAATATGTTATGTGAATTATAATACAATTTGCTTTATTTATCGCTCCCTTTTTTAAAATCTGTTTATGTATTGGTTAGATTTAGCTCTCCTCCGAATCAGTGTTTCTCAACACTTGGCGCCTGGACGACTTGGGGATTTCAACTCCCAGAATTCCCCAGCCAGCATTTTGTGGACTTCAACTCCCAGAATTCCCCAGCCAGCCTCTAGACCAGTTGTATCTTAACCTTAGTCCCTTTTAAACTGGTTGGACTTCAACTCCTAGAAATCCCCAGCCAACTTTAAGGTATGTGACTTTCAACTCCCAGAATTCCCCAGCCAGCATTTTGTGGACTTCAATTCCCAGAATTCCCCAGCTGATATATAGACTAGTATTTCTCAACCTTGAAAACTTTAAGATGGTGGACCTCAGCTACTAGATATCCCCAGTCAACTTTAAGGTGTGTAGACTTCAACTCCCAGAATTCTCAGCTACCGTGTTTTCCCGAAAATAAGACCAGGTCTTATAATATTATTTTTTGCTCCAAAAGATGCATTAGGGCTTATTTTTTGATTAGGTCTTATTTTGGGGGAAATGCGGTACTAAATGCTAATCTGGCTGACAGTTTTAACTGGGGCTTATTTTGGGGGTACAGCTTATATTACGAGCATCCTGAAAAATCACGCTAGGACTTATTTTCCGGTTGGGTCTTATTTTCGGGGAAACGGGGTAGCTACGCATAACTGAAGTTGCAAAGAACTACAAGTAATCCTTGGCTTACATCCATGTGTTTTGTGACCCTTCAAAGTCACAACAACACCGAACGAAGTAACTTACGGCCGATTTTCACACTTACAACCGTTGCAGCATTCCCATGGTCATGTGATCAAAATTCAACTGCTTGGCAACCGGCGTGTGTTTTGGACTGTTGCAGGATCCCTGGGTTACGTGGTCGCCCTTTGCAACCTTCCCAGCTGCCCACCCCCCCTCCCCCAAGAAGCAAAGTCAAAGGGGAAAGCCGAATTCGCTGAACGACCGCAAGATTTACTTAACAGCTGCAGTGATTTTCTTAACAACCGTGGTGAAAAAGGTGGTAAAATGAGACACAACTCACTTGAGTCCTCCTTGCTTAGCACTTGAAATTCTAGTCTTAATTGCGGTCGTAGAACGTAGAAGTTGGAAGGGACCTCAGAGGTCTTCTAGGCCAACCCCCTGCTCGACAGATAGAATAGAATAGAATAGAATAGAATAGAATAGAATAGAATAGAATAGAATTTTTTTATTGGCCAAGTGTGATTGGACACGCAAGGAATTTGTCTTGGTGCATATGCTCTCAGTGTGCATAAAAGAAAAGATACGTTCATCAAGGTACAACATTTACAACACAATTGATGGTCAATATATCAATATCAATATATCAAAAAGGGGACACGGTGGCTCAGGGGCTAGGATGTTGAGCTTGTCGATCGAAAGGTCGGCAGCTCAGCGGTTCGAATCCCTAGTGCTGCCGTGTAACAGGGTGAGCTCACGTTACTTGTCCCAGCTTCTGCCAACCTAGCAGTTTCGAAAGCACGTAAAAATGCAAGTAGAAAAATAAGGACCACCTTTGGTGGGAAGGGAACAGCGTTCCGTGCGCCTTTGGCGTTGAGTCATGCCGGCCACATGATCACGGAGACGTCTTCGGGCAGCGCTGGCTCTTCGGTTTTGAAACGGAGATGAGCACCGCCCCCTAGAGTTGGGAACGACTAGCACGTATGTGCGAGGGGAACCTTTACCTTTATATCAATATAAATCATAAGGATTGCTTGTCCATTCTCTTTTTGAAAGCCTCCAGTGATGCAGCACCCACAACTTCTGGAGGCAAGTCGTTCCACCAGTCAATTGTTCTCACTGTCAGGAAATTGACAGCAATTCCAGGTTGCTTCTCTCCTTGGTTAGACAATAGAATAGAACAATAGAATAACAGAGTTGGAAGGGACTTTGGAGGTCTTCTAGTCCAACCCCCTGTTTAGGCAGGAACCCTACATCACTTCAGACAAATGGTTGTCCAACGTTTTCTTAAAAGCTTCCAGTGTTGGAGCATTCACAACTTCTGCAGGCAAGTTGTTCCACTGATTAATTGTTGTAACTGTCAGGAAATTCCTATTTAGTTCTAAGTTGCTTCTCTCCTTGATTGGTTTCCATCCATTGCTTCTTGTTCTACCCTCAGATGCTTTGGAGAATAGTTTGACTCCCTCTTCTTTGTGGCAACCCCTCAAATATTGGAAGACTTCTATCATGTCTCCCCAGTCTTTCTTTTCATCAAACTAGACCTACCCAATTCCAGGAACCATTCTTTATATGTTTTAGCCTCCAGCTCCCCTAATCCTCTAGGTTGCTCTTCTCTGCACTCTATCTAGAGTCTCCACATCTTTTTTATATCGTAAAATGGTTTCCAACCATTGTTTCTCGTCTTGCCTTTTGGTGCTTGGGAAAATAGTTTGACTCCCTCGTCTTTGTGGGAGTATGTCAAATATTGGAACATTGTTCTATTCCATCTCATGTCACCCCTAGTCCTTCTTTTCATTAGACTAAACATATCCAGTTCCTGTGTTCCAGTTATCAACATACACCCACTCCAATTTTTTAGAGCACAGTTCCGAGAATTTCTCTGTGGCTGCAATTATTTCATTATCCCTGCCAAGGGAGAAGCTGTGATTATGTTTGTCATCTACACTTTGCGGAGGATTTGCACTTTTCATAATTTCTGCACTTCAGGATGCAAACTGATCAAATGCCCAGACAACATTGTGACAAGCTTCTTTTCCAAAAACTCTACACTACTAACCAGAGCATACAAAACATTTGCTAGACCTATTCTTGAATACAGCTCACCTGTCTGGAACCCATACCACATCTCTGACATTAATACAATTGAATGCGTCCAGAAATATTTTACAAGAAGAGTTCTCCGCTCCTCTGTAAACAACAAAATACCTTATACCATCAGACTTGAAATCCTGGGATTAAAAAACTTAGAACTCCGCCGATTCCGACAAGACCTGTGTTTAACACACAGAATCATCTATTGCAATGTCCTTCCTGTAAAAGACTACTTCAGCTTCAATCGCAATAATACAAGAGCAAACAACAGATTCAAACTTAATGTTAACCACTTCAATCTTGATTGCAGAAAATATGACTTCTGTAACAGATTTGTTAACGCTTGGAACTCACCACCTGACTGTGGTCTCTTCTCAAAATCCCAAATGGTTTAACCAAAGACTGTCTACTATTGACCTCACCCCATTCCTAAGAGGACTATAAGGGGCGTGCATAAGCGCACAAATGTGCCTACCGTTCCTGTCCTATTGTTCCCTTTCATTATATCAAATTAATATAATTGTTGCATACTTTTGCTTATAAATATGTTTATATGATGTGTTGTTGTTTTGTGTCAATGTTTGCATATACTGCTGTGACAAAAATAAATAAATAAATAAATAAATAAAAAGATTGCACCATCCTTGCCTTTTCAAGATGTATGTTTTCATTTGCAGCCCTCAAAAGAAGGCATGCAAAAAACGCCTTTGGATCCAGCCATCAAATAGCTGAATTGCAAAGCTAGGATTTTTTTTCTTTTATAAAAAAAAAAAAAAACATGGTTGGTTGCCTTAAACCGTGGTTCACACCTGATGCTGATCAAATAAATATTAGATGAATAAAATTAATTAATTAATAAAATTAATAAAAATTAAGATACAAACTTAAGGTAAACCGCACCAAACTTGATTGCAGAAAATACGACTTCAGCAACAGAGTGGTCAATGCCTGGAATGCACTACCTGTGTCGTGGTCCGCCAGCAGCTTGTGGAGCTGGCAACAGAGTCGGACAGCGATGAGGCTGAGGAAGAACAGGGGCCAGTCCTGGAGGCTGGGGAAGGCCCAGATGAGGGCTCTGTGTCAGAGGCTGAGGTGGTGCCAAGGCCATCGGGGAGTGAGGTGCGGACTCCGGAGCCTCCAGAGGCTGACCGTAGTGAGACAGAGGAACAGGAGGAACCTGTTCCTAATGCACACATGAGAAGAGCTGCCAGAAAGCAAGAGCAGCTAAAGCAAAGAGAATGACTCGGGAGTAGGGCCAAGAGATGATTGGCCCCTCCCATAAGGCTTAAAAGACCAGCAACGGCATTTGGGCTCTTTGTCAGAAAACAACATTGATAGCCTTGTCTTGCTGCATTTATTTCTTGTGGGCAAAATCCCCATTCCCTCCCCACTCCTGGGGGAAGGATATTGCAAAATCTCTAGTCCCACCCCACTCTGGGGCCAGCCAGAGGTGATATTTGCTGGTTCTCCAAACTAGTGATCACGAACTGGTGGTCTGTGGACCACCGGTGGTCCGTGAGAAAATTTTGGTCTGCAGAAAAAGTATTTGCATTTTTTATATTGTACTAAATCAGGGGTCCTCAAACTATGGACCCTGGACCAGATACATGCAATGAACATTTGTGTTGCTGCAAAGAGTTTCCCCCTTCGGGGTCTTTTTGTGTGGGTCAAAAGGAGGCAAAAATTCCGACTTGGGGTCTGCTTCGGCTTCCTGGTGTGGGGCTTTGGGTGAAGGCTGGAGGGAAGCACCGATGGTGGCGAAGAGCCGGAGGACCTCGTTCCAGTGGGACAGCATCATGGCCTGGAACTCGCTGATCATCTCAGCCCGCTGAGCCTCCAGGCGCCAGTACCTGGCCTTGCACTCCCACAGGTCTTCCCTCTGCTTGGAAAGCCTATGCTCCTAGTCCTCAGTGAGGTGCTTCTGCTGAGCCTCCTTCTCGGTCAGATCCAATTTGAACTGAGCTGTTTTGCCAACTCTTTCTCATGGTGGCTGCTTAGCTCCAACAACTGCTTCCTGTTGGGGCCCTAAGGAGCCTGGGCAGGGAGGCGATGAGGGGTTGGGAGGGGAGGGGCGAATAGAGGCAGGCAAGGTGCCTCTTGACGTGAGTGACATCGAGTTGCCACACCCATCCAGTCACATGACCACCTAGCCACGCCCACCCAGCCAGTCATTTGGCAGATCATATTAGTGGTCGGCGGGATTTAAAATTATGAATTTAGTGGTCCCCGAGGTCCGAAAGATTGGTGATCCCTGCTCCAAACTACTCAAAATTTCCGCTACCGGTTCTCCAGAACCTGTCAGAACCTGCTGGATTTCACCCCTGGTTGGAACCATCGTTCCATTTTTTGTATCGTAAGTTTTGTTTTCGCTGTTTGGTCTAGTGCATGGGTGTCAAACTCGATCGCGTCACGTGGCGTATTGTGATATATCGTGACGGTTTTTGTCTTTGCGGTGCTGGAGTGGGTGTCGCCTGCGTGTGACACATCTGGCCCACGGGCCGCCAGTTTGACAGGCCTGGTCTAGTGGATGTGCCCTAGTCTAGGGCACACAGTTTGAAACCAAGAGACAGAATGATCTTGGACCAATCACTAGGAGGTAGGAAGTTCTAGTCCTGCCTTAGGCAATAAAGCCAGCTGGGTGACTATGGGCCAATTAAGGTTCTACATTTAGGCCAAAAAAACAAAATGCACAGGTACCGTTTATGTGGTACGTTGCTCAATAGTAGTACCTGTGAAAGGGATCTTGGAGTCCTAGTGGACAACCATTTAGATATGAGCCAGCAGTGTGCAGCAGCTGCCAAAAAAGCCAACACAGTTCTGGGCTGCATCAACAGAGGGATAGAATCAAGATCACGTGAAGTGTTAATACCACTTTATAATGCCTTGGTAAGGCCACACTTGGAATACTGCATCCAGTTTTGGTCGCCACGATGTAAAAAAGATGCTGAGACTCTAGAAAGAGTGCAGAGAAGAGCAACAAAGATGATTAGGGGACTGGAGGCTAAAACATATGAAGAATGGTTGCAGGAACTGGGTATGTCTAGTTTAATAAAAAGAAGGACTAGGGGAGACATGATAGCAGTGTTCCAATATCTCAGGGGCTGCCACAAAGAAGAGGGAGTCGGGCTGTTCTCCAAAGCACCTGAGGGTAGAACAAGAAGCAATGGGTGGAAACTGATCAAGGAAAGAAGCAACTTAGAACTAAGGAGAAATTTCCTGACAGTTAGAACGATTAATAAGTGGAACGACTTGCCTGCAGAAGTTGTGAATGTTCCAACACTGGAAATTTTTAAGAAAACGTTGGATAACCATCTGTCTGAGATGGTGTAGGGTTTCCTGCCTGGGCAGGGGGTTGGACTAGAAGGCCTCCAAGGTCCCGTCCAACTCTGTTGTTGTTTTTGTTTTTGTTGTTGTTGTTATTATTATTATTAATTCACCAGGAGATGGTGACTACTAGTCCCACCATAGGCAGGAAAGAGAGGTGGGTGACTTTGGGCCAATTCACCAGGAGATGGAGAGTTCTAGTATTGTCTTGGGCACAAAAAAACATCTCGGTGATCTTGGGCCAGTCCCTCTGTCTCAGCCCTACTCACCTCACAGGGTGTTTGTTGTGGAGAAAATAGGAAGAGGAATAGAATAGAATAGAATAGAATAGAATAGAATAGAATAGAATAGAAGAGAAGAGAATAGAATAAGAAGAGAAGAGAAGAGAAGAGAAGAGAAGAGAAGAGAAGAGAAGAGAATAGAATAGAATAGAATAGAATAGAATAGAATAGAATAGAATAGAATAGAATAGAATAGAATAGAATAGAATAAGGAAGGAAGAGGAGAGGAGAGGAGAGGAGAGAATAAGGAAGGAATAGAATAGAATAGAATAGAATAGAATAGAATAGAATTTTTTTATTGGCCAAGTGTGATTGGACACACAAGGAATTTGTCTTGGTGCATATGCTCTCAGTATTAAGGAATATTAGGCACATTTGCCACTAAGTTATTTATAAAAAATAATAAAGATGGGATTTAAACAATCTAATACATTCCTCAGACATCGTTTATTGCATTCCACCCAATCTAGAGCTGATGTTTATATCAAAAGGCACCATAGATTCCCGAAGTGACTTCACGGGTTTCTTTTTTTGGCAACTTTTTACACTTACTGTGCAGTTCTTTAGTGACATCTGGTGGCCAATTTAAAACCCACATTCCACAATGAAATCAAGGATAGAGGCAACCTAGAACTAAGGAGAAATTTCCTACCGGTTGAGAACAATCAACCAATGAAATCGCTTGCCTTCAGAGGTTGTGGGCCCTTCAATCTTAGAGGTTTTCAAGAAGAGATTGGACAGACATTTATCCAGAATAGTATAGGGTCTCTGCTTGAGCAGGGGGTTGGACTAGAAGACCTCCAAGGTCCCTTCCAACTCTTATTATTCTGTTATCACTTTTTAAAACAGTTTAAATCTTTCAAATTAGATGTCCAGGACTGAAGTGAAGCTGGTTAATCCTGTGCTGAGGTGAGCTGCAGATCCTGTCCTGGACCTCATAGAAAGGATCCAAAGCAGAAGTGGGTTTCAGCTGGTTCTGACTAGTTCTGGAGAACTAGTACTGAACCTGCCTTCCATTGAGGACCAGTATACTGCACGAATCAAGAAGAGGGCCGTGAAAATATTTGCAGATCACTCGCATCCTGGACATAAACTTTTCAACTCCTACCCTCAAAACGACGCTATAGAGCACTGCACACCAGAACAACTAGACACAAGAACAGTTTTTTCCCGAAGGCCATCACTCTGCTAAACAAATAATTCCCTCAACACTGTCAGACTATTTACTGAATCTGCACTACTATTAATCTTCTCATAGTTCCCATCACCAATCTCTTTCCACTTATGACTGTATGACTATAACTTGTTGCTGGCAATCCTTATGATTTATATTGATATATTGACCATCAATTGTGTTGTAAATGTTGTACCTTGATGAAGGTATCTTTTCTTTGATGTACACTGAGAGCATATGCACCAAGACAAATTCCTTGTGTGTCCAATCACACTTGGCCAATAAAATTCTATTCTATTCTATTCTACTTGGGTCTGGGTCACAACAGTGTTTCTCTGCGTCATATAACATAATGCGGGTATATGCATAATTTTGTATTTATTTCTTTTGTCATGTTTATAGAGTGGATATTGGAGGTGGTGACCCTTTGAAAGCTGTAGGGAACGAATTTTCATTTTAATGCATTTTTTTATTTTATTTTTTATTTTTTTTATTTGCATTTATATCCCGCCCTTCTCCGAAGACTCAGGGCGGCTTACACTATGTCAAGCAATAGTCTTCATCCATTTGTATATTATACACAAAGTCAATTTATTGCCCCCAACAATCTGGGTCCTCATTTTACCTACCTTATAAAGGATGGAAGGCTGAGTCAACCTTGGGCCTGGTGGGACTTGAACCTGCAGTAATTGCAAGCAGCTGCTATTAATAACAGACTGCATTAGTCTGTTGAGCCACCAGGCCCCTTAATTTAATGCACGCCGATTAGTGTACAGTCAAAATGACAATAAAGTTATTTATTCTTATTCAAGACAGGGGTATCAGGACAAGTTTCCCCCTTTGAATGTAGCCTCCACCTCTTTTATCTGTTGAGCCAGGTTTTCTCATTTACAAGTAATCCTCGACTTATGACCACAATGGAGCCCAGAACTTCTCTTGCTAAGTGAGACATTTGTAAAGTGAATTTTGTCCCATTTTACGGCCTTTCTGGCCGTACTTGTTCATCGCTCCAGTCGTTAAGTTAGGGACACGGTTGTTAAGTGAATCTGGCTTCCCTACTGACCCTATTTACTGGTCAGAAGGCCACCAAAGGGGACGACATGACCACCCCAGGACGATGCAACCCGTCATAATGAAGCCGTTGAGGTGATGGGCCGGTGTCTTGAGGCCGTGTGGGTCCGGATGGGGAGGAACAGGCTTCGACTCAACCCTTCCAAGACAGAGTGGCTGTGGGTGCCGGCGTCCCGGTACAGTCAGCTTACACCATCGCTGACTGTGGGGGAGGAAGTACTGACCCCCAGGGAGGGAGTGCGCAACTTAGGCGTTCTCCTGGACGATCGGCTGTCCTTAGAGGATCATTTGACAGCCGTTGCCAGGGGAGCTTTTTATCAGGTCCACCTGATCCGCCAGTTGCGCCCCTTCCTTGACCGGGACGCCTTACGCACGGTCACTCACGCCCTCGTCACTTCCCGCCTGGACTATTGCAATGCTCTCTACATGGGGCTCCCCTTGAAGAGCCCCCGGAGGCTCAGTTAGTCCAGAATGCGCCGCTGGTGATAGAGGGAGCACCGCGTTGCTCCCATATAACACCTATCCTGCGCGGCCTACACTGGCTACCGGTAGTCTTCCGGGTGCAATTCAAGGTTTTGGTTACCATCTTTAAAGCGCTCCATGGCTTAGGACCGGGATACCTTCGAGAACGCCTTCTGCCGCCGATTGCCTCCCAACGACCTGTGCGCTCCCACAGAGTGGCCCTCCTCAGGGTGCCGTCGACCAAACAATGTAGGTTGGCGACCCCCAGGGGGAGGGCCTTCTCTGTGGCGGCACCAGCCCTGTGGAACGAGCTTCCTCCAGGATTACGACAACTCCCTGACCTCCGGACCTTCAGACGTGAACTGAAGACTCTATTATTTCAGCGCGCGGGACTAGCCTAAGAATAAAATGTTTTAGCAAAATTTTAATGGGGGTTTTAATGGTTTTTACTGTTTTAGTGATCAGGCTATGATAATATTTAGTTTTAACTGGGTTTTAATGTTTATTTATTATATTGTTTTTATATTGTTTTAATATGCCTGTGAACCGCCCTGAGTCCTACGGGAGATGGTGCGGTATATAAGTTTGATAAATAAATAAAAAATAAATAATATGAGTTAGTTGTCAAGCATTTGAATTTTGATCCCGTGACCATGGAGATGCTCAAGTGGTGAAATTCAAAAATTTCCCCTACCGGTTCTGTGGGCGTGGCTTGGTGGGGGGTCATGTGACTGGGTGGGCATGACCAATTTTTTTTAAATTTTTAAAGCATTTTTTAACTAAAAAAAGTTTTTAAAAAGTTCCGACGATCAGCTGTAACAATCAGCTGTGCCCACAATCGTCGGAACATCTTTTTTTTACTTTTTTAAAGCCTTTTTAAACTACCGGTTTGGGCGAACCGGCTTGAACCGGTAGCATTTCACCCCTGGAGATACTGCAACGGTCGTAAGTGTGGAAAAACGGTCATAAATCACTTTTTCCAGTGCTGTTACTTTGACCGGTCACTAAACGAACTGTTGTAAGCTGAGGACTAACTGTAATATTCAAAGGACACCATATTGTTTGGGGGGGGTGGGGACTTGATTGATTTGCAGCAAATGTTTGCCAGATTGTATCATGCAACGAAGAATTCTGGAAAATGAATGTATTGAGGGTCAAAGGAAAAAGGAGGAAACGCAACTGGCGTATAGAGATGGGTGGAAATGAGAACGCAAGAGAGGAGCACGTGCACCTCCGTGGAATGTTTACTAAAGGCAGGGAGATCAAGAGAACGTAAGACACACAAAGGCTTCTACAGAGATAAACAACGGAATGGGGCGTGTTGTAAGGAGCCAACGTTTGCCAAGAGAAGCGAAGATATTGGTGTAGAACAGCGGTTCTCAACCTGTGGGTCGCGACAACGTTGGGGGGTCGAATGACGATTTGCCAGGGGTCGCCTAAGACCATCGGAAATATGTGAAATATACTTGCGAGTCGAAGAATCACACTCCAATGGTTGACTCCATATGCCAGTTGCAGGCTCTTCAAATCGCTGGCCGAATTCGGCTTCGGGCGCGATGAATTAAAAAAGAGAGAAATCTTTGCTCTGATGTCTCCCTCTCAAGCCAGCTGCAATCACTCCCAATCGCTAGCCTAATCTGGCTTCAGGCGCGATAAACTTAATAGGGGAGGAGTTTAATGCCTCCGTCCTCAAGGCAATCGCAAGCAGTTCAGATCGCTAGCCCAATAGCTTCAGGCGCGATAAATTCAAAATGAAAATAATTTTACGGTTGGGGTCGCCACATCGTGGGGAATTGTATTAAAGGGGTCGCAGCACTATAAAGGTTGAGAACCACTGGTGTAGAAGATTGTGCTTCAGAAGTGAGAATTGAACCTGTCCAGAGAAATATAAAAAAACATGGCGAAAGAGGCTGGAATGCGATAGCAGTGTGTGTGTGTGGTTGTGCAGGTGTGTGGTTGTGTAAACGAGAATTCCAGATATGTGACTTAATGAACGTGGATTGAATAGGGAAAAAAAAAATAGAGACGTATAGAAACGCCCAAAGGTGGAATGAATGAGGATTGTACGAATAAGTATTGTTTTATAGAATAATAAGAGCTGGAAGGGACCATGGAGGTCTTCTAGTCCAACCCCCTGCTGGGGCAGGAGACCCCATACCATTTCAGATTGGGGGCCGTCCAGTCTCTTTTTAAAAGCCTCCGATGATGGAGCACCCATAACTTTTGAAGGCAAGGCCATTTGTTCCACTGGTTAATTGTTCTCACCAGGTCATTCTTAAGAACCGTTCACTTAGTGACCGGTTGTGATTCAAAGTTACAACGGGACTGATAAAAGTGATGTACAACCGGTCCTTGTACTTATGGCCACGTAGCATCCTTATGCTCACGTGATCAGACGTTGCGCTCCATTTTACGACCAAGGTGGATCAGCGAATGGCAACAGTTGTTAAGGGAACCATGCGTTTAATAAGCAAATCTGGCTTCCACCATTCACTTTGTCAGAAGACAGCGGTGGTTACAAATGGTGATCACATGACCCCAGGACGGTCCAACCGTCCAAAGTACAAGCCAGTTGCCAAGCCTCTGAATTTTGACCATGTGACCACGAGGAGGCCGCAACGGTCATTAAGCGTGAAAAACGATCCGAAGTCACTTTTTTTTCAGTGCTGTTGTTAACTTCAGTCACTAAACGGATGGTTGTAACTCGAGGACTGCCTGGGCATCCTGACTATCCGATAGCAAAGCATTTGATGAAATATTTGAGGTCATATTTTTGGGAAAAAATTGTTTGTGGGCAGGAGAATTAAGGAGACACGCAGCTGAGTCCGGAATAAAAAGGGTTTATTCAAATGGGAAAGAGGCACCAAGTATTCAGACTTAAAAAAATAATAACAATCAAAAATTACAGGCTTCAAGTGCTGCCAAGAAAGTTTGCAAATTGTCAAAGGAACAAACAAAAAAAACAAAAACGGAGGGCCGAGGAGGGAAGACTGCAAAAAGCAAAAGGCAATTTTGGGTATCATCAGGGGTGGGATTCAGCTGGTTCGGACTGGTTCGGCCAAACCAGATGTTAATTTTAATCTGGTTCGCCGAACCGGTTATTCTAAGGACTGGCTGACACCGCTCACCCTTCCAGGAGTATCCACACAGCCTGTTTTGGATGCCAGATAAGTGCAGGGTGCGCGCGGAGGCTCTGAGAGGGCGAAAAACAGGCCTACCAGAAGTCTGGAAACAGTCCTGTTTCCAGCTTCCGGAGGGACTCCAGTGCCTGGGGGAGGCCGTTTTTTGTCCTCCTGGAGGCTTAAGGAAAGCCTCCAGAGCGCAAAAAATGGGCCTACCGGAAGTCAGGAAACAGGCCTATTTCCGGCCTCTGGAGGGACTCCAGTGCCTGGGGGAGGCTGTTTTTGTTCTCCTGGAGGCTTAAGGAAAGCCTCCGGAGCGCGAAAAATGGGCCTACCGGAAGTCAGGAAACAGGCCTATTTCCGGCCTCTGGAGGGACTCCAGTGCCTGGGGGAGGCTGTTTTTGTCCTCCTGGAGGCTTAAGGAAAGCCTCCGGAGCGCGAAAAATGGGCCTACCGGAAGTCAGGAAACAGGCCTATTTCCAGCCTCTGGAGGGACTCCAGTGCCTGGGGGAGGCTGTTTTTGTCCTCCTGGAGGCTTAAGGAAAGCCTCCGGAGCGCGAAAAATGGGCCTACCGGAAGTCAGAAAACAGGCCTATTTCCGGCCTCTGGAGGGACTCCAGTGCCTGGGGGAGGCTGTTTTTGTTCTCCTGGAGGCTTAAGGAAAGCTTAAGGAAAGCTTAAGGAGGCTTAAGGAAAAACGGGCCTATCAGTAGTCAGGAAACAGGCCTGAGGAACTCCAGTGCCTGAGGAAGGCCGTTTTTGTCCTCCTGGAGGCTCAAGAAAAGCCTCTGGAGCATGAGAAACGGGCCTAACAGAAGTACCGGAAGTCCGGAAACAGCCTCATTTAGGGCCTCCGGAGGGCCTCCGGTGACCCGAGGCAGATTTTCACCCTCTTGGAAACTCCAGGAAAGCATGCACACACCTGCTGTGGTGCAGGAGGCCGAGTAGGGCACATCCCCATGGCCGCGTCCGCCCAGCAACCAGGCAGCGAGCTAGTTGCTGACATTTTTTAATCCCATCCCTATATCACGGCAAGTTAATGGCTCACCTTTAGTCTGGCTTAGTCAGACCACAATTAGAGCGGTGGGTGGGTCCATTTCTAGGCATCGTCCTTGAAGGATCCAGAGGTTGGTCAAGAGGACTATAAGCCAAGTTCTGTAACGACTGAAGCTGGAGGTTTCGGTCTGAGGAACGAAATGACTGCTCTTTTCCAATTCCCAGAACAATATCGCATATGACCCATTACTGGTCCAGAGGGGAGGACATAAAAGAATGGGGGGAATTTTTCAGGAAAAAAAAATTCCCAATAGATTGTTTAAACCAGGGGTCCCCAACGTTGGCAACTTTAAGCCTGGTGGACTTCCAATTCCCAGAATCCCCCAGCCAGCATGCCTAAGTCAAAAGTTCTCACAAGCCGCAGATAAGTTTGAAAGAAATTTCAGCTCCATGGAAAAATAAAAAAAGACTCCTCCAGGTTAACGGGGGTAGGCTGTGTGAATTCACGCCTGCCAAAATCCGACGGGCTGCTTAACCGAGGTGGCATGGTTGGCTGGGGGATTCTGGGAGTTGGAAGTCCACAAAAGCCTTAAAGGTTGAAAGGCCCCGGTCTAAATTTTCTACTTGGGAGTCCTGGCATTGAACGGGACTTCACTGGATGCTTCAACTCTGTGGTGGGCTTTTAAAACATCGTTGAAGTTTCCCATCTAGCTTCCTGCCTTCATCTTGCTCAGAATGCTGGCTTATTGATGAGGGATTTAATTCCGATTTCCTGTCCAAATCAATGTTTCCGTTAGGCCTAGAGAAACCAGAGGGCCAATGTGAGGTTTTCGACACCCAAACGCTGCTAAATCGAGTCGTGGAAGCCTCCGGGCCACCGTGTGGCTTTCACAAAAAACCAAAAACTGGTACCGATATAACTGGTCGTACGCTCGTTTTAAACTGTGCTGGTTGCACAAAATAGGAATAGTCCTCAGCGGCTACAGTGGAGCCCCCGTTTTTTGCTGCTGAATTGGTGAACTGGATTCCGTTCCATCTTATGACCTTTTGCGCCAGTTGTTAAGTGAATCGCTGCAGTGATTCACATGGTTAAACGAATCTAGCTTCATTTAACTTTTTTTTCCCCCCCAGTGCCGGTCACTAAATGAACTGTTAAGTCGAGGACAACCTGTAGTGCAGGGATCCCCAACCTCGGCAACTTTAAGCCTGGGGGACTTTAAGCTTTGGTGGCTGGGGTATTCTGGGAGTTGAAGTCCTCCAGGCTTAAAGTTGCCAAGGTTGGAGACCCCTGTTGTAGTGGATTAATCTTGCTTTATAGTTTAAGCCCGTGATGGCGATCCTATGACACGCGTGCCGGAGGCGGCATACAATGCCCTCTGTGGGCATGTGAGCCGTCGCCCCAGTTCAGCTCCGCTGCACACGTGCCTCCCGCTGGCCAGCTAGTCTTCAGGTCTCTGCCGCACATAGGTGCAAGGCCCCCATTCACGCATGTGTGGGGTGGGTAGGATGCGTGCGGGGGACCACACGTGCATGCACGGGGCGGGGCGCATGCGTGGGGGCAAAGGGAAAGCATGGGGGCCGCACATGCATGAGTGCAGTCTGAACACAGGGCCATGCGTGCATTGCATTTGGGGGGTTCGGGCACGTGCAAGTACATTCCCACGCATGCTTTGGGCATCCAGTCCGGAAAAGGTGAGCCTTCACTGGTTTAAGCCAATCTTCCTTAAACTAATATGAGGAAAACCAAGCCCCAAAATTCAAAAACCGAAATGGGAACACTTTCAGCCTGGTATCGCCTCCTCGGAGTAAAAGCCGACTGAATATTCTGTGTTTGAATAGGCAGGGAACTGCCTGCCTCCCGTTCTCAAATAAAAGAGAAAGCTTTTCCTCCAGTCGATTACTGTATTTTTCAGAGTATAAGACGCACCTTTCCCCCCCAAAAAAAGAGGGTGAAAATCTGGATGCGTCTTATACTCCGAATGTAGCCCACACAGCTTCTCAAACGGAAGTTTCAGAGGCTGAAAAAAGCATCAGAAATGAAGCTTCAGAAAAAAAGCCTCCAAACAGAGCTTCAGAGGCTTTTTTTCTGAAGCTGTTTTGGAGGCTTTCAGGGGCAGAAAAAAGTTTTTTTTCTGAAACAGATGATCAGAGGCAGGAAAAAAAAGCCAAAAAAAAAAGAGCAAGGCACAGAGCTCACAACCAAGGAACCTGTTGCTAAAATTCACCTCTGAGAACAGCTGATTGGGGGTATTCCGGGATTGGCCAATTCACCTGTCAATCAGTTATTTTCCTTATTTTCCTCCCCAAAAACTAAGGTGCGTCTTATACTCTGAAAAATACGGTATCTCAACCATACAAATTGATTTATTAAATCTGTATGCCAGTCACTTTGTCACCTGGAGCAACTCTATATTGGGGCAAATAAGCTATTTTCCAATTTAATTTACATCCAGTTTACAGGTAGTCCTCGACTTGTGACCACAATGGAGCCCAAAATTTGTTGCTAAGTGAGACAGTTAAGTGAGGGTTGCCTCATTTCATGACTTTTTTGCCACAGCTGTTAAGTGAGACATTGCAGCGGTTAAATTAGTAACCCAGTTGTTCAGTGTATCTGGCTTCCCCATTGATTTTGCTTGTCAGACAGTCGCAAAGCGGATCACTTGACCAGGGGCACCACAACTGTCATAAATAGGACTCAGTTTCCAAGCGTCTGACTTTTGTTCACGTGACCGTTGGGGATGCTGCAACTGTTGCAAGTATGAAAAACGGTCACAGGTCACTCTTTCCAGCGCTGTTGTAACTTCGAAATGTCGCTAAGTGAACTTTGTAAGTGAAGGGCCTACTTATAGTCGCTCAATTAACAAACAAACAAACAAACAAACAAACAAAAAAAGCACACAGGAGCACAAAGACAACAGAAGATGGTTTTTGTAAGGAATGAATTTTTATTCCAATTTCAAACAATTTATTCAGGAGAAAGCTATGAAAAAATCAATTTTCCATCAGGTACTTCTAAAATAAGGAGGGTCAGCACCCAGCAGATGAACGAATTCAAGTGTTCCGAGAAACCCAGTCTCTGCCGCCTCCTCACCGTCGGAAGAGCGAGACAGGAACATGGGGGAAAAAATACCAATCCCGGGCCACAAAATTCCAAATCCCCTCCTTTTTCCCACCCCCACCCCCCCGTGTTAACACCACATGCAAGTTCAAAATGACAAAAAAAAGTTTTTAAAAAGATTTATATATATATATATATATATATATATATATATATATATATATATATATATATATATATATATATTAGTATACTATATATATATATATATATATATATAGTAGTTTGTTTTCTTTTTAAATAGGATGTTTAAATGTTTTTTTTTTAAAATCAGGTTCTCTTATTATAATATACTAGTATAACCAAATAATTTTTCACCACACTGGTACTTGTAAAAGAGTCTCTGGTACTAAAGAAAAGAATGGGCATTGGCACAAAACCATGTAATGCATTTTTTTTCCCTTCTTTAAAATTAAAAAAAAAAGTATACAACGTACGCACACGCACACACAGAGTACTGAATTACAGACTTGAAACCTCAGATGGTGAACTCGGCCTTCCTTTCCAGTCAAGCGCAATCCTACGGCCAGCACACCCACCTGCGCCCCGTCCCCCCCAAAGTAGCCATAAAATGTGTTTGGAGGGAGGGAGGAACACACGATAAAAGGCAAAAAGCAGGTGGAGAATTCGATCCCAAGGGGAGACCGTTGAACGGGAGGGGGGGAGGCAGTTGCCGGTCGGGTGGGCCCACCATCACAAAGGTCATCCCCCCCCCCGCTGAAGGAAATGGAATGGTGTGTTTTGGCAATCCTCTTTCCGCCTACAGTCCGACGAAGTGTGCGAGCAGGTTAGTGCGTCTTCAGTAGGATTCTACTTTTTTTCTTTCTTTCTTTTTTTTCATATAAAGTGCACTGTGAACAGAACATGGTCAGACTGCTCTCTCCCCTGTCTGAACTTTGGCTGCCTCCGACACGCGCAGGCCCGATTTCAAGGACCCGGCGTCTTTCTTTCGGGATCATCTGGAACCTCAACCGGTTCCCATCAGCCCAACGGAAGGGGAAGGGAGGAAACGCTTCAATGGGCGAGGAAAGTTGGCACGCTCCTGAGCAGAAACCCCCGGGTGGGATGTCCATCCCGACGGCTGGTCCACGTAGTGCGGCTTCGCGAGAAAAGAAGACCCCCACCCTCTCAGGCGTCTTCATGCAGCCCCCCCCCCAAGCAGCTCGCAGCCTGCATGGGGACGAAGGGCCCACTTGGCAGGCATGGCGGTCCAGGATAGAGGCCCATTTCCTAGAAAGGCGATGCGAGAGAGATGGGTCAGGGGCTCCCAATCCGAGGTCCAGGTCCAAGGGCCGCGGTGAAAGCCTGCCGCAGAGGCAGGGGCTCACGCCATCCAAAACACTTCCGAGTCATGGCACCTTTGCAAGGACAGAGTTCCCCTCGTAGAAAGAAAAGTCTGGGTCTTTGGGCGAGAAGACAAATTCGACATGTTCCTCTGCCTATTGAGGGAGAATCCATTCACACACACCCCCTTTCCCCAAAACACAACCCCCCCCCAAACACATTTAGATCAAAACAATTAACAAAAAGTCAGGAATGTTGGTGACAAGTTGGAAAATAGCTCCATTTCTCTTCCCCCGCCTCCCCGCCCCATCAACCCAACAAGCCCTTTTGTGTAGTTACTCTGCAGTAACTGTAGGTTACTTTCTCCCAATTTTAACAACTTCTTGTTCACGGTGTCAATACAATGCGAAGGTAAGTGGGAGGGACTCCAACATCCACCCACCCACCCAAAAAATGCAGCTCT
The DNA here is from genome assembly GCF_028640845.1 of Ahaetulla prasina. NCBI lineage: Eukaryota > Metazoa > Chordata > Lepidosauria > Squamata > Colubridae > Ahaetulla > Ahaetulla prasina. The sequence goes on along the minus strand of NC_080539.1, from coordinate 369,994,603 downwards.
CCCCGAGCCCTGGCTTCTTTCTGTAGTGTTCCACAAAAAAGGGGGCGGTCCCAGAAAGCCAAAGGCAGCACCCTCTCCCGCCCCCTCCCACCCAGCTGGAATGCTGCAAATGTCCATGTGAAATTAGTGTTGTTGTGTCGAAGCAAACCGCGTCTCCCCCCCCCCCCAAACCCTTCGTTGACATCTCATGCGAGGAAGTCCATTAGTGTTGCCCGTTGCAACATGACAAAACGAGGAGAGAGAGAGAAAAAAGCATTTCGGAGGCTCCCATCCTTTTCCGCCCCTGCGTTAACAGGGATCGGGCCCCGTTGTCCTGTTTGTGAAAAAGGCTGTTTCTTGCGGCATCTGTAAATGTGACGGTTGGCAGTTGCGAGAGACTTCTATTGTGTGGCTACTACACGGGATCTCCGGAGGGAAACGGAGGGGGGGAGGGGAGACCATCTAATTTCTCTAGAATCCCTAATTGGGTCCTGTGGCAATCTGCCTTCCAAAAAGACTGGCAAAAGTTTCGGGTTTGGCACTGGCTTTGAGCAGGGCACAGATTTGGCACTCAGGAAAGGGGACCCCTCTCACCTGGTCCACTTCAAAGCTACACCTGTCACCCACCTCTATTCCACAGGTCCCCTTGGATGGGCTTCTTTCATGCGCGCTCAACAGGCACCCCCAGAGTGTGCCGGCTTCCGAGAGAGCGGAGTCAAGAGATGGGAGGATGGATGGCAGCAGCTGCCAATCACTCCAGCCTTGGCAATGTCATTCAAAGCCCCCCCCCCTCTGATTTGGCTGCAAATCATGCCAAGAGCTAACAGACCTTTCCAATACTTTTTAGGACCAACAAGGCAAAAAGGTTGCTTCAGTTTGACTCAGAATGCAGATACCATCTCAACCCCAACCCCGCCCAAATACTGGGTCAGGATTTTTCCCGACCCGAAAAGGGTTCATTTGCAAAACACACACACACACACATACACGCACATGCACAAAAGATCCAAGAGAATGAGTCAAAACCTCAAATCTTCCTTCCGGCCCAAAATCTGGTGCAGATTTCAGATTTCCACCAAAGGGATTTTTCTCACGTTGGGTGAGAAGCAAGTTTAACTTTCTTCTTCTTTCTTTCTTTTTTTTTTTTTTTTCCTTAAACCCTAAATTAGAAAACATAAAAACCAAAGAGAACGAAATAAAAAAAAGAAGAAGAAGAAGCAATCAGGCACTTCCCTCAGGCTTGATAGCTATTGCTTGGTTGGTAGTCAAGAAACAAAAGTATAGCACATGTAGCAAACTATGTGTAGAACAATAATTTAAAAAAAAAAAATCACAGTCTCAATAGAACTTGTAATTGGTGGAGGGAAGAAAACGAAAGCAAGAGAGTGAAAAGCAAGAAAGGAACGCGGGAAGCAAAGGATGGCTTGTTTTGCACAGTCGCAAAATAAAGTGGGTTTTCCTCTTTATGACGTCATCTAGGGTAAACCCTTTCGGCACGTATCCTTACAGTCAAGACGTACAAGGAGGTGGGGGAGGGAGGACTCACACCAGAGGCATTATATGGCACAAACTGAAGGTCCTAGCTGCACTTTATACTCTCACAGCTGAATAAAACTCATTATTTTGGCTTGATAGTCTGGGACACGTTTATCGCCGGATCAGACGGGGGGGGGGGGGAAGGATTTACTAATGCAACGTACAAAGTCTAAGAGGAAACCGCCTTGACTGCTGGCAACAAAGCAGGAAATTCACAAGGTGCCAGAGAGAGAAAAAGAGTGAAGCATGTCTCCCACTGTTTTTAAACTGTGAAATAAAACCTATTTTAAAAGGGGGCGGGGGGATCAGCTATTCTGTGGGGCAGACACAAAACTGAAGGTAACTGTGTGCTTAAAAAAAAAAAAAAAGGAAAAAAGAAAAAGGGGGGGGAAAAAAACCATTGCCACTCCACAGATCAGACAATTTGCAATCATTACATCATTAAAAATCAAGATTGTTTTCCTGTTGGTTTAAATTCGTGGGATTCGTTTGTCTTACTTTTCTTCACGACAAAAGGTCTCCCAAGGAGATTTGAGGGAGGGGCGGATTGGGAGGGTGGGAGAAGAGGACAGATTCATTCAAGGTCAGACTAGGTTATATTCCTTCAAGTTGAGTTGCAGGATGGTGTCCTTGACGGCGGCAAAGACAAACCGGATATTTTCCGTATCTGTGGCACAGGTGAAGTGAGAGTAGATAATTTTATCGCTGTCGGGGTTGAGATCCACGAACATTTTGAGGATAAATTCCCGGGCTGCTTGAGCGTCTCTCTGCGGGCCTGGAGACAGAACGGGAGAGAACCAGGATTATAATAAGGAACAAAAGACTATGATCAAGAGCAAGCTACAGGTTGTCCTCGACTTACAACGTTGGCCATTTAGTGGCCTAAGTTACAACGGTACTGAAAAAAAGTCACCTACCCCCATTGTTCACACAAATGACGGTTGCATCCTCCCCGAGGGTCACATGATTTACATTCAGATGCTCGACTGACTCATGTTTTATGACGGTTGCGGTGTCCCGGGGTCACGTGATCCCCTTTTGCAACCTTCTGACCAGAAAAGTCAATGGGGGAAATCAGGTTCACTTAACAACCGGGTCACTAATTTAGGAACTGCAGTGAGTCACTGAACAAATGTGGCGAGAAAAGTCGTAAAATGGAGCAAGCTCACCTAACAAATTTCTAACTTAGCAGCATAAATTTTGGGCTCAGCTGTGGTCTTAAGTTGAGGACTACCTGTATTCTCCAATTCTTGACCTCAAAAGGATGGAGCTCATTTCTCACTCTTCCCAAATATCATTGTCTCCTCTAGGATAGACCTGGGCATTTTACTGGCCTGTGTCAGGTCGATCAGAAATTGGAAACCATATGTAAATAAGTGTATGCCATGCAGGCAGTACCAGTAGTCCTCAACTTACGACCACAATTGAGCCCAGAATTTCTGTTGCTGAGAGACATTTGTTGCGTTTTGCCCCAATTTACAACCTTTCTGGCCACAGCTGTTAAGTGAATCACTACAGCTGTTGAGTTAGTAACAAGGTTGCTAAGTGAATCTAGAGTTTGCTTGTCAGAAAGTCGCAAAGACGATCACATGACCCCGGGACATTGCAACCAGCACGAAGATGACTCAGTAGCCAAGTCTGAATTTTGAACATGTGACCATGGGGATGCCCCAACGGTTGGGTGAAAAACTGTCAAGTCACTTTTTTCAGTGCCGTGTAACTTTGAATGGTCACTAAAAGAACAAGGACAACTGCAATGCAGCTATTTTTTTAAATATTTATGTATGTGCTTGCATGTGTGCCTAAGCACCTTCACAGCTCTATTGGTCAGGCCTTCCACCACTGTCCCAGTTTCTCATGTGGCCTCTTCTTCGGAAAATTAACTGCCCAGCCCTACTTCCTGCCTATCCATCCTCAATGCTAGCTTCCAGAGTTAGGAGGAAAGGTTAAAAAATAGCCATAGCAATAGCACTTAGACCAGAGGTGTCCAACTCAAGGCTCGGGGACCGGATCTGGCTTGTGATGTGGTCAGATCCGGCCCATGGGGCCCTCCTGGAAAATGTAAGGGGCCGGCCTGCGTTGCTTCAGCCCAGTCTATCCAATGCGAAGAGGAAACATCAGGCCAGCGTGGCTTCGGCCTGGTCTATCCAATGCGAAGGGGAAACATGGCAGCAGTTTGGGGAGTGGCATCAAGCTGGCCACGCCCACACAGTTGGCCATGCCCCCCACCCCACCCCCGCCCACAGAGGTCAACCACAGCCCTGATGCGGCCCTCAATGAAATTGAGTTTGACACCCCTGACTTTAGACTTATAAACCTTTAAACGCGAGCTCAAGACTTTCTTTTTTCACCAAGCGGGGCTGGCCTGATTGACTGATTTTAATATTTGGGGATTTTAGCGGGTTTTTAACAGGGGTTTTTATCTTTTGTATTTTTACCTAACAGTTTCAAGTATACAGCAGTTTAATTAGATTTTTAATTTTGTGATGGTATTTTAAATGGTTTTTGGATTACTGTCGTTTTACTTGCTGTACACCGCCCTGAGTCTTCGGAGAAGGGCGGTATAAAAATGTGAATGAATGAATGAATGAATGAATGAATGAATGAATGAATGAATAAATAAATAAATAAATAAATAAATAAATAAATAAATAAATATGCCGCTTCACAGTGCTTTACAGCCCTCTCTCCAAATGATTTACAGTGTCAGCCTCTGGCCCCCAACAATCTGGATCCTCATTTTACTGACGTCGGAAGGATGGAAGGCTGAGTCTAGATAGAGAGATAGATAGACAGATGATAGACAGACAGACAGACAGACAGACAGACAGATAGATATGATAGACAGACAGATGATAGACAGATAGATAATGATAGATAGATAGATAGATATAGATATGATAGACAGATGATAGATAGATAGATAGATAGATAGATAGATAGATAGATAGATAGATAGATAGATAGATAGATAGATAGATAGATAGATAGATAGACTGACAGATGATAGATAGATAGAAAAATGATAGGCCTAATACACTTCGGTTTTTAATTGGTTTTTTTTTTATCATTTTTCTATTATAATTTTTAAATGGGGTTAGCCAAATTGAATAAGATTTTTAAAATGTTTTTAAATCTATTTATCAAATTGTTCTAGTGTTGGCTTTAAACTGCCCTGAGTCCTTCGGGAGAAGGGCGGTATAAAAATCAAATCAAATCAAATCAAATCAATCAATAAATAAATAAATATGATAGACTGATGATAGACAGACAGATCAACCAACCGTATTTCCTGGGACTCTGCCGCCTCCCTCAGGGGGCTTAAGAAAGAGGGAACACTCAGGAAAAGTAGATTTCTACCGCAACCACCTCTTGGATCCACCTCTACAAACTAGCAGGCCAATGGAAAAGTTTGAAGCAGAGGCGCCTCCCACACTTTGCTGAAGCTGCCCTCAAACAGAAGTGGGTGCTACTACTGGGTGTGGCCTCACAAGCTAGCAGGGCTGATCCCCTATTTTAATTCCTGAACAGTCAACTTCTTACCATCAAACTCTGGAAAGTAATCCACAAGGTGAGAGTACATGATCTTGTCTTCCAAGAGATCTTTCTTATTGAGAAAGAGGATGACAGAGGAATTCTGGAACCAGGGATAGGTGATTATGGTCCGGAAAAGGGCTTTGCTCTCCTCCATGCGGTTCTATAAGGAAAAGCAGATTTATTTATTTTTTTAGATCCAGGGATGAAACAATAAACAAACAGGTAAACAAGGACTACGTCATTTTGGACAAGCCTTGCACAGATTGTCCTTGACTTATAACCACAACTGAGCCCAAAATTTCTATTGCTAAGAAAAACAGTTAAGTGAATTTTGCCCCTTTCTTGCCACAGTTGTTAGGTGAACCACTGAAGTTGTTAAGTTGTTCACAACCCAGCTGTTGTGAATCTGGCTTCCCCTTTGCTTGTCAGAAGGTCGTAAAAGGTGATCACATGACCCCGGGACATGCAACCGTCATATATGTGAGTCAGTTGCCAAGCTTCTGAATTTTGATCTACGGGGATCAAATGACTATGGGGATGCTGCAACCGTTATAAGTATGAAAAACGGTCGTGAGTCTCTTTTTACAGTGCCGTTACTTCGAGCGGTCACTAAATGAATCGTCGTAAGTTGACGACCACCTGTATATCTGCCCCCCGCCAGTTGTCTCATAAAAGTGTTTGCCATGACCGTTTTCAACCATCCCTTAAGTCAGTGTCTCTCAACCTCAGAAACTTTTAAGCTAGGTGCATGCCGGCTGAGGAATTCTGGGAGTTGAAGTCCAGATATCTTAAAAGTAGCTCAGTTTGAGAAACACTGCCTTAATCTCTCTGGGCTTCATTGTGGTCGTAAGCTGAGGACTACCTGTACACCTTGCATTCTCTTTTCCCTCTGCTTGCCGAGGTTTTTTGTTTCCTCCTGATTTTATGCCGCTCCTTTCAGAAAGATAACAATATCTAGAAATCCTGAAAGAAGGTTAAAATGAGCAAACAATTGGGAACAACTTCAAGTCTGCCTGCTCGCCAGAACCGTTATTATAAATGGGTACCCAGACCCGTCTCCTTGCTGCTTTCGTGTGAGGGGAGAACAGACTGCAAGGTTTGGGGACAAAAATGGAAAATGTTTGTTGATTTTCTATTTATTCGGGGGGGGTGGGGTGGGAAATAGAACCTTGGATCCACCAGGCCCTCACAGTCCAGCACCCAGTGAAGGACCCTGCAGGGCACAAATGATCACTTTGAAAGCCAAGTAGCAAACTTGGATCCCCCACCCATATTTTATGAGTCACTCTGGCCAAAGAGAACTGAAGGATCATCTCAGGCCTCCCTCTAAGGCAGGGGTCTCCAACCTTGGCAACTTTAAGCCTGGCGGACTTCAACTCCCAGCTTTGCTGGCTGGGGAATTCTGGGAGTTGAAGTCCTCCAGGCTTAAAGTTGCCAAGGTTGGAGACCCCTGCTCTAAGGCAGCCCTTCTGTGAGACCCCCATTTAAAAAATAAATAAATCCTGAGCCAGGAAATACAACTTGGGAAGGACAGGGGCTTTGAAGAATTTGGTCGTGGCCGAGATAAGGCTGCGATTCCGAGGGACTGGACAGGACCAAGGAAGCTGCTCAGGGGACAGGGCTGTCTCTAAAACGCTTCTTTGCCCAACCGTTATTCTCCCCTGCGGATGACTTTAGACAAAACCTATTATGTACAAATAAATGTACACAATAGGAGGAAAGTGGCTGCAGGGTCAGCAACTGACTGAGTAAACCAACAGCTCCCCAGTATTTCCAGCTTTGCGGACAGGTGGGGGGGGAGGGGGGAGGGAATATTTCCGTGCAATCCCACCCCACACACCAGTGGATTGTGCGTGCATGCACTCGCACAAGTGGGGGGGATGCACGCTGCCTGCCATTTCTGCAACCCGGTTGCAAACAGCTCACAGGGACCCCTGAAGTAAACTACAAGTAGTCCTCGACTTAGAACCACAACTGACCACAAAATTTCTGTCGCTAAGCAACAGTTCACTGGCTGTTAAGTGAGTCCATCCCCCCCCCCTCATTTTAGACCTTTCCTTTTCCTTCCTAAAATTTAACTGCTGCAGTTAAATTATTGCAATAGTCGCGTTAGTAACGTGGTTGTTAATTGAATCTGACTTCCCCATTGACTTTGCTTGCCAGAAGGTCATAACAGGAGATTGCCTGACTCCAGTGGGGTCATAAATACATGCCTGTTGCCAAGTGGCCGAATTTTGATCACGTGACCGTGAGGATGCTGTAACAGTCGTAAAAACGGTTGTAAGTCACTTTTTTCGGTGGTGGTGTGACTTTGAACGGTTAAATGAATGGTTGTAAGTCAAGGATTTCTAGTCTCATTTTGCTCACTCTTGTGCTCCAGTGTCAGGCCTGGAAACCATACTAGACTTTAAGGTTCCAGACGCTGCCACATTTTTCCCCTGAGGGGAAGAAGGGGGGCTGAGGGGTATGGTAACATTCTTCAAGCGGTCAAGGTCGGATGGTGTTCACATCTGCAGGAGGAGTGGCGGGAAGATATTCGAATGAACTGGGAGAACATGGGACCATGTGACCAGCAAAGGGGTTAGGGGGGTGGGACTCTTGGGGTTTGTATAACTGGGAAAAGAATCCGGAAATTCAGTTTTGGAATTTCACTCATCGTGTGCCAGTTTCCTCATGCTAGTAAAGAACTCTGAAAAATAATGGCTTCTGAGTTTTTTTTATGCAGAAGAGGTTTTTCTGGAACCTTGACATCCAGTATGAAAGGTGACAAATGTTGAAAATGGCACACTCACTGGTATGTCCCAAATCATCTCTTTAAAAGTATTCGACAAGGTAGCTTTCCAGTCGCTCCACCGTCAACGGCAGAGCAAACCCCGCACGCCAAGGCCGGCTGCTAATCATTTTGCTTACCTCGTTATCAGATTCCACCAGTACTTGGTCGTATTCGCTAAGAGCTACTAAGAACATGATGGAAGTTACGTTTTCAAAGCAGTGTATCCACTTCCTCCTTTCTGACCTTTGCCCACCAACATCCACCATTCTGAAGAGACAAGAGGGGTGGGGGACAACAAGAGTGAATGCTCATTGATCGGTCAATGTTCCCAATCCCCAAGACCAAATTAAAAAATAAAACATAGAATATTCAATACGTTTGCAACAGCAGAATTGTTTGGGACCAGCAAGGCTGGTGCGAGAAAGAAATTTTGTGCAGTGGTGCTTATTTCCTTTAGATTTCCTTATTTCTAGGTTGAATCTCTCCTTGATCAGTTTCCATCCATTATTCCTTGTCTGGCCTTCAGGTGCTTTGGAAAATAGCTTCACCCCCTCCTCCCTGTGGCAGCAAAGCTGGCTGAGGAACTCTGGGAGTTGGAGTCCACAAGTCTTAAAGTTGCTAAGGTTGGAGACCCCTGGTCTAAAGCATGTGAATTTTTGGTTTGTTTATCCATTTACATACATGCCACCTTTATTGTTTTCAAAAATAATTCAAGAGGGGAATACACACAATATTCCTTCCTCCTCCTGTTTTCCACACAACCACCACTCTGTGAGGTGAGTCAGGTTCAGAGACAGCAACTGGACCAAGGTTACCCAGCTGGCTTTATTGCCTAAGGTAGGACTAGAACTCACAGCCACGTGGGGATTGTCCTAAGGTCACCCAGCCAGTTTTCATGCCTAAACCGGGACTAGGATTTACCATCTCCCGGTGATTGGCCCCATTTACCCACCCGGTTTTCATGCCTAAGCCGGGACTAGAACTCGCAGTCTCCTGGTGATTGGCCCAGCCTAAGGTGGGACTAGACGTCACCGTCTCCTGGTTTCTAGCCCGATCCCTTCACCACTATTACTGCCATAATTATTGCCATTCATTCATTCTGAGTGTGTCAGAAGAGACTGCAAGGAGCCTCTCATCCTTCCAAGGATCATGGAACTTGGATAAGGTCCTCATGTTGCTGAATACTTTATCCCTAGAGGCTCAAAGAGCATCAGTTTGTTATAGCAGGTTCAAAACACTTGAGCTAGAAACCAGGAATCTATGAGTTCTAGTCTCCTCTCCCCGTCCCTTCTCCCCCCACACCCCATGCATAAAGTCAAGCTGGGTAACTTTGACCCAGATGATCTCTCTTTGCATCAGAAAGGAGCGATTGGCAAACTGTTTCCCAAAACTTTGTCAAAACAGTGGGGACTAGTCCAATCACCAGGAATCCATTCATTTGAAGCCCCTCCCAAAAAGAGGTTCAGAAGGCACCTTCTTGTTTTTCTTTAGGAAGATTATGAAAACCTTCCTTTTTTCAATGAGGGTGTTTTTTGTTTTTGTTTAGCTCCAGCTGATCGGCATAAGACACTTCCTCTATAGCTGTATGTTTTTGTTTTTACCTTTAACTGATTATTTTATTGGTTACAAAGATTTGGTTTGTTATTACTCTGTAGTCCATTGCCTAGGGGTTTTATGACTGAGGGGGTTAACAAATATAACAGACGGACAGACAGACAAAAGGCAGGCCCAGGACTGAATGACTAATTCTTGCTATTCAAAATACGAGGATTAATAAACCCGGTAACCATCTCAAAATCCGTAATTTTTCTCTCGCTTTTTTTAAAGCTCCAGGTTTAATAGCCATATATTGCCATCGGGGAAACTGCTGCTTTATTGTTATGATCCTTGTTGTCATAGAAATCCTTCCTAATCTTATCTCTGTTTGTCATTGCTTTCCCTCCTAAGATTGATCTCCTCTTTATGTCTCCAGCAAGCTCTACCATGTTTATCTATTCCTGAGCCCAAGAAAACAAATACATCCCCCCCCCCCCCAATCTTCCTTCATTTCTGCAACAGCAAATTCACACTGGTTTTATCTTTTTAATATTTAACATGAACTCAGATTAGTCACTTCCCATTGTTGTGTTTATAATTAGGTTTTCTAGCTCTTCTTTACTTTCTGCGAGTGTAACCTACGTATCTCAAGCAACGCTGCCACAATAATTGTTGATTCCCACTTTTCTAATCCTGCCATTTTTTAAACTCACTGTAATTTACAGAGAGGGATGTGATGTATTCACGCTCCCTTTCCTGTTCTGAAGTACTCAACATTCAGCAGCTTCTAGTTCCCCTAAAGCAGGGGGGGTCCAACCTTGGCAACTTTAAGACCTGTGGACGTCAACCCCCAGAATTCCCAGCTAGCTAGCCAGCTAGCTGGGAATTCTGGGAGTTGACGTCCACAGGTCCTAAAGCTGCCAAGGTCGGATATCCTGCCCTAATGATACTACAACAACCAAGTGTTCTGATTCACAATTAGCCTTAACATCTTCTACATTCTAAACAATCATCTAATCATTAAACAAAATAAGCCATCCTATATTTTTTTATCTTTTGTTAGAAAGCTGGTCTTGGCTCATTTGACACTTCTCCCTCCTTCTATGATATATTTTATATACGCGCACGCACACACATATATGTATATATGTGTGTATGCAGACCAGGTGCTTCGACAGAAAAACACTTAATATATATATTAACACTTAATATATATATATATATTAACTATATATATATATATACCCTGTGTGTGTGTGTGTGTGTGTGTGTGTGTGTGTGTGTGTGTGTGTGTATACACACACACACACACACAAACTATATATGTAGTTTGGAAAGGAGAGAGAGAGATCCCAAACTCTATGGTCACACCATTTTGTTCCATATTTTTGTGTAACATATTTGACAACGTATTTGTTTGTCCTTACTTTACTTTGCTTTAACTCTAAAGTTTGTTTTAACTTACTTTACTTTGCTTTAACTCTTCTCCTAACATTTAAATGGGCATTACAGCTGCGCCTGTATTGTCTTACTGTACTGCCTGTCATATCTCCCTTTCTGCTGATGTCAGATTTAATTTCTCTACAAATGTTTCTGTGGTTTTGTAATCCTGTTTCCCAGGATCCTGTTCTCTCTATAGTTTCTCCATCTTCCTTCTAAGAGGCCTGTATTAATTCCTTTCCTTAATTATTCTTGAGGTGTTTTATCTTGGCTGCACATTTTCCTTTTTTTAAAAAAAAATTTATATTGCTTTTCTTGTCCTTAAAGTTTCCTGTCCTGGTTTCTGGCCCAATGCCTTGACTACTAGACCAAGCTGGCTCCCATATGAGATAATGTTACGAAGGGTATTCCTGATGACATTGTGGTCAGGGTCATAAAAGCTAGAGAGCTCTTCCACCACATCAAAGTGACAATCTCTTGGGAAGGCTTCATTTATTTATTTATTTATTTATTTATTTATTTATTTTATTCAATTTTTATACCGCCCTTCTCCCGAAGGACTCAGGGCGGTGTACAGCCAAGTAAAAAATCACAATATCAATATTAAAAGAAATTAAAACAAGCATATTATAAAATGGCCAGATTTAAAACGAATTAAAATATTAAAATATTTATCAACAAGACACAGAGAAACATAGCAATAGCAATAGCATTTGGACTGATATACCGCTTCACAGTGCTTTACAGCCCTCTCTTAAGCAATTTACAGAGTGAGCATATTGCCTCCAACAATCGGTCCTCGTTTTACCGACCTCGGAAGGATGGAAGGCTGAGTCCACCTTGAGCCTGGTGAGATTCGATCTGCCAAACTGTTGGCACCCGTGATAACCAGAAGTAGCCTGCAGTACTGCACTCTAACCATTGCGCCACTGTGGCTCTTGGTAAGAAAAAGCATTTTTCCCCACAAACTCCATAGACACATGTAATCATATTAAGCTTTTATATAAAGCAGCCTGTAAATATTAGATGTCCATGGAAGAAAGTTACCTGAATATAATGTTCTCGAGATCAAAGGGGTATTCTATGATCCCAGTTGTTGGGACTCTGACCCGCAGGACGTCTTGTTGGGTTGGGAGGTACCCCGGGGTGGCAATACGATCCACATCGGTAAGGTAGCTGCAGAAATCATGTATGAGGGAGGGATTAAAGAGGCTTAAGTTTGGCAGCCACATTAAATGCCTTCGAAGAGAGAAGATTATAATGGAGAATGATGAAAGAGATACAGAAGGACTGCTCTGTTGCTCAAATTTTCAAGGCTGGTTTCCAACAATATCCCACATCCAAGAATACAGAATTTATATCCTCTGCTTGTAGTGAGGTATAAATAGTCCGAAACCTTTTATCTAACTTCCCATCACCTACAAAGATTGGCAGGTTCTCCTGGTTACAATTCACCCCAAGACACAAAACAAGGCGAAGGATTTCTCAGCCAACTTGACTGGGACGTTCTGGGAGTTGAAGTTCACAAGTCTTAAAGTTGGGAAGTTTTGGAGACCTCTGAATTACAGTTATCAGCCGCTTCCTTCTGAAAAGGTGATTTAACACCCCTAGTCCTATTACTAACCTGGATCAATGTTCCCTAGATTCGTGGAACTGGTTGAAAAGGAACTGAGTGGCTGTTCTTTAGGTGTGCAGGGAAGAGAGGTACATTTCATATTTAATTTTCACCAAATGTCTCCGGTCCAGAGATATTAAGAATTGCACACAACTGGGCATCCCATCTACACAACGTTTGATGCCTGGACCAAGGAATCTAACTTGGATGCTACTCAGCATGAAAACACGAATGCAGAAATGAACATGAGCTCCTGAGGCTTTTCAGATTTTAAAAGAAACCTTGATCAATACAAACAGCAAAATTATGGCCATACTCGGACCACAATCTACGATCAAGGGGGAAGGGCCGTTTCCAGAGGGGCAAATGGGTTCTGCGTAGGTCCTTCAAGATGATTATCAATATCAAGCAGATGAAGACTGCAAAATCTTAAGTCCAAATATTTTCTTCCACCCCACTGACGTTGCCCCAACACCAACTTTTCCTCACCACTTTATTCCAATCTAAGACCAAGGAGCTCAAAAGGCAAATATTATCCTGGGGGTGGATTCTATGCCCAGGACACGGGAAGCAACAATCTACTCTATTTTGCCCCATTTCTCTCATTCTGAGTACCATCATTCAAAAAGAGCAGGGACAAATTGGAGCAGATTCAGAGATTCAAGAGACTGGAAACCAAGCCCTATACAGAATGATTCAGGTATGCCTGGCCTGCAGAAGGCACAACTGAAAGCTGATACAACATTGTCAAATAAACAATACCGTAATAATCTAAGACGATATACATAGGAGGAATGGTTTCTGTCGTTCCAGAGGAAAGAACCAAACCAATGGATTAAAACTACCATACTTTTCAGAGTATAAAATGCACCCCCCCCCAAAAAAGAGGGTAGAAATGTTGGTGTGTCTTATAAACCGAACACAGCCATTTTGGGCCTCCTGAAACCCCGCCCCGTGCGTCCCATTTTCTCCGAAAACAGACCCGTTTTTCACGAAAACGGGGCCTGCAGCAGGTTTGGGAGGCCTGCAGAGTGCTCCTGGGGGCCAGGGAGGGCATATACGTTTGTTTTTTTCTTGTTTACCTCTTCAAAATCTTGGTGCGTCTTATACTCCGGTGTGTCTTATAGTCCGAAAAATAACAGTACATAGAAGGAAGTTCAGGCTACTCAACAAGAGGAACTTTCCGAAGTCCCTCTTCCTTGTAAGTTTTCAGGAAGGGAAGATATAAAAATGTGACAGTAAGTTGGCTTACTATTTAGCGGAGTCAGAGAGCTGGTATTCTCGCCGCCGGTCATAACATTCTTGGATTCCTGGGTCATTCCACAATGTCTTAATTGCACTTACATAGGGTTGTTCAAAGGATGAAACCTTTTCTACATCCACTTCTCGGATCAGTAGTGCGTTGGCCTTCGGGATGAGAGGAGAGAGCAAATCTGGTGTTTGTTTGTTTGTTTATTATTCAATTTTTATACCGCCCTTCTCCCGAAGGACTCAGGGCAGTTTACAGCCATATTAAAATAACAGATATAAATAACAATATAAAATCAAATTAAAACCAAATATTTAATGGTTCAACTAAATATCAACTAAAATGGTCGAAGACCGATTTAAAACCCATTTAAAATTACACTAAAATATTCCTTAAAAACATATGCCGTGTTAACGGCTTACTCGGATCTTATCCCTGCCCTTTCAGCAGGAACTGATTTTTATTTACTTTATGGAGATTCTCGAGTCACCCAGGCCACAGTTGTCCCAAAGATGCTTTTTTTCAAGAAGGCAACTGGACTTTCTTGGTTTTTCTTCGAAGGCGTTTCGCTTTTCCTCCAAGAAGCTTCTTCAATTCTGTTCTCAGAAATTCAATATTTCAGAACTGAAGAAGCTTCTTGGAGGAGAAGCGAAACGTCTTCGAAGGAAAACCAGAAAGTCCAGTTGCCTTCTTGAAAAAAAGCATCTTTGGGACTTTTATTTACTCATTTCCTTTTCCTATCCTGCTGCTGGAGCTGCATGTTATCAACAACAGAGCAGGAGGATCCAGTGCAAAATTCAGCTGGTGATCAATCCGCAGAGCATTTCCATCCCATAAAAAAGCACCCTTTCCTTTAGACCAGGGCTGTCCAATCTAGGCAACTTTAAGACCCATGGACTTCAACTTCCAGAATTTCCCAGCCGGCATGGCTAGCTGAGAATTTGGGGGATTGAAATCCACAGGTCTTAAAAGTTGCCAAGATTGAACAGCCCTGCCCTGGTTTAGATCTATCGGACATGCACCATCCAATAATATGGCATGGGATAAAAGAGATTAAAACAGGTTTCTGCCTCCCTACCCAGACATAGATATACAAGTAGTCCTCGGCTCCCACTCATTCATTTAGTGGCCATTCAAAGTTACAACGGCACTAAGAAAAGTGACTTATGACCGTTTTTCACATGTATGATGGTTGCGGCATCCCCATGGTCATGTGATCAAAATTCAACAGGTTGGCAACTGGTTTGTATTTATGACGATTGCAATGCCCCCGGGTAACATGATCCCTTTTCGCGACAAGCAAAATCAACGAGGAAGTGAGATTCACTTAAAACTTAACAACTGCAGTGATTCACTTAACAGCTGTGGCAAGAAAAGTTGTAAAATGGGGCAAAGTCACTTAACAAATGTTTCACTTAGCAACATGCATTTTGGCCTTATTTGTGGTTTTAACTCGAGGACTACCCGTACTTTGATTCTTACAAAAGCCAACTTCTAAATCTAGTTTGCACTGGTCTTTGAGGTCTCTGAATTATGGAACCTGCGCGGCCGACCTCTGCAAAGTGGACAGGACAAAGAAATTGCAGACTTTTGTTTTTGTAAACTAGACAGGCTTATTGTTATAGGAATATGTTACAGAAGTACATACTGTTGTGTAAGAGCAAAAAGTTGTGGTTGTAAGGTTGTTACCTTCTACTGTGCTAAAGAGAGTCGGGAGTCGGTGCCTTTTCTCCTGTTACACTATATCCCTTCTTTTTCCCTCCTTTTCTTCTTATTTTGTCATGATCTTTTGTCTTTGTATTTTATACTTTGATAAACTAATAAAAAAATTAAATGAGGAGGTAAAAAAGGACAAAGAAATGCAGACTGCTCTGCAGCGATAAGCCTCACCTTATTTTGCTCATATTTGTATAGGATCTTTAAGGTCTCCATAGCCCTGATCATTGACTGCATGGCAGTGAAGATATTCTGGTACACCAGTTTGGTGAAACCCTTTTTATCCTCTTCAGAGTAGCCGGAGCCATGGATTATCCGCATCTGTTTAATGAAGGTGCTTTTCCCACTTTCTCCTGTGCCTGGAAAAAGAAATATGGGACAGGATAGGATAAAACAGGTTTTAAAACACAGCAACTTTAAATGGAAGTTTTAGTTTTCTCTTGCTTTATCTTCTGGCATGAATTTTTATGATACAGTTTGTTTTTAAGAGCCGGCAGGGCAACACGGGGATAAAGCAGCCTACAAAAAGCCTTATAAAATAAAATGGTATGCTTATAATAGAAGCTGGCACTTCTTTCTGAAACAGAAGGTTAATTCTATGTTGCAATCCTAGCGGTAAAAGATCCTCATATCGACCCTTCAGCGGGAGGGCTAAAAAGCTTTCGTTACCCTTCAAATCACCCCACCCTGTAGTGAAAAGCTGCTCTGTGTTATCCAGTGTCTTCACTGAAAGAAGAAAGTGAGAATGAAGATGATGAATGACATACCTAAGCTTAGTGTGGAGACAGGAACAGATTTTATATTACTGTGATAGGAGAAAAGCATTCTGCGCATGCGCTGAGGTACAGTGGGATCGCGAGAGCAATCATTGCCACGGAAACTAGTTCTGGAGCCTAGAAATGGCATTGATCTTGCTTGGTTCCTGGTCGCATTTATAAAATTGGGTAAATTACAAGCTCTCATAAATAATATGATAAAGGGTAACTATTCAAATTATGGGATCACTTTTTCTCAGTTGCTCAGTTCAAACAACTTTCTCCCAAACCATCTGACTGATTACTTGTCAAAAATCCATTCTTCCTGGCTGACTCTTTATTTATTTATTTATTTATTAATTAAACTTTTATACCGCCCTTCTCCCGAAGGACTCAGGGCGGTGTACAGCCAAGATAAAAAGCAGTAAATATACAAAGTTAAAAATCAATTTAAAATACCTATTCAATAGTGGCCGAATTAAAACCGTCAAATTGACCAACCTAAAATACCCCATATAAAATTACAGAAAATTTAAAAATTTAAAATTTAAAATTTAGAAATTTAAAAAATCTAAAAAATCAGTCCAGTCCCGCTTGGATGAATAAATAAGTTTTTAATTCCCGACGAAAGGTCCGAAGGTCAGATAAAATAATTCTTTACTCAAACATCTTTATGAAAAGATGGAAACCGTATTTTAATTTTAATACAGTGAAACATTTAAAACATGCCGTGTTGGAAGCTTTTAAGAGGCATGCTTATTACAACTTCTAGCACGATCCAATGCTGTTACAATATTGTCATTGTTACAACAGTGTTATCCAACATTATTATAGTATCTATCAAAAAGAAAAGCCAGTATGCAGAAGCTGATACACTGATATACTGGCTAACAGTGCAACACCCAATTTTAATTTCATCTCAAAAGTTTTGTCCAGAAAGGCTGTTGTACACCTCAGAAATTAGTCATCGAGAAAAATGAAGAGGCTCTTCTAAGCCTTTTGCCTACAATCATCTCCTTTGGAATATTTTACTTTTCTGACTATTCGCAAAAGACCCAGCATCACCTGTGTGACAACTTTCTTGTCGCTCTGGCATAGTTTGGCTCCCTCCTAGTTATACCTTATCCCCAGAAGCAGTCAGGGGACATGTCTCCCTATAAGGCCCTGAAAATTAACCTCCCTTGGCCAGTCTTTTAATTGTGTTCGTTGTGAGAAAGGAGGGGTTGCAATATTCTATTGATCTGTAGGTCTAATTCTTTACTCAAACAAGTAAAGGTGTTTTTGACAAGGTGATTTTTTCTTTTTCTCAGTAGGGGTTTGGGATGAAATTCCAAACCATAGTTTACCATGAGAATTGTGTGAGGAACATACATATATATATATTTTTCACGTGCTACTCTGAGTACAGTAGTTTAAATGAAGCCAGTATGCCCTCACTTTATTTTAGATATTTATATGTTGCTTCTCAATAGTACTCTGAATATTTAAAACATTCCTTCAACATCCAGCTTACACTCCTTGACAATATTTAAGCTCTGCATTGCTGGCCTATTTTCAAGATTTTTCTTTCTTTCCTGACCAAACTTTAGCTCTTCCAATTTTACAGTGCTTCCCAAATCTTCAATCCCATGAGAAAAACCCATGCAAATACAAGTTAAGTATCACAGCCTATTTAAAATATAACCCTTTTCTAGTGGTTTTGCAGTGAGGCAGACTGAGAAAATGTGAGATTCTATGTTTCTGTGTTATTTGAATGAAACCCTTTGAAAGCAGCTGTGTCCTTTTATGTATAAAGATTTCTATTCCATCTCATTCAATTCATCCATCAGAAGTTGTGGGTGCTTCATCATTGGAGGTTTTTAAGAAGAGACTGGACAGTCACTTGTCTGAAATGGTGTAGGATTTCTTGCTTGAGCAGAGGGTTGGATTAGAAGACCTCAAAGGTCCCTTCCAGCTCTATTCTGATTGATTGAAAAACTCCTGGGTTGGCTAATAAATACATTCACAAACTTTATTGGAATGGCAAGACTTTGAATGGGCCAATAAACCTGTATGTATGTATGTAGTTCTGGAAAATATTTTCAAAGCCCACGATCCCATATTAAAATTTTAGGAGGCAGTATCTTCTTCCTTATATCTCTCTCTTCACAATTATGCATTATTGTGTAAGATAGAATAACTCTGAATAACCACTAGATGCCAGCACCAAACTTTAAAAAGGCTGTTCTCTCCAGGGCAGTTTTAAACTGGCAAGAAACCTAGAATTCCTGCCACTAAATTTCAATTACTTTACGACAGGACAAATATGGCCAAAGTAAGTGGTAACAAAAAAAGGCCTGTGGATGCACAATCTTTAGAGTTTTCCTCAGGTACGTAGAGGAGTCACAGTGGCCAGCATTGGCCTCTTGAATGGCAGGAAATGTGAGGTTTGTGGACTATCTAGATCTGGTATAAATACTAGGAACCCAGCTTTTAGTGTGATTAATAGAGTAATTCTTCCTGCCTCACCCAACCAAAACATCAGCCAGCAACTGATTGCAGCAATCCAAGGACTGGACAAGATCCACACCAGGTTGTCTCTTGCCAACCAGCTTCCTCTCTAGAAACGAAAGCCAACAACTTTGGGATATGTTTACATGACTTCACCAATTTTCTTCCTATGCAAATAGAAGATAACACTTCTAAAGGAAACACACCAACAGTACTTTATATGAGTACTCACACTTTTTTTTGGCAGGGCAAACGTGAGTGGTAAAAATTAGCAGCTTATGCTGTGTTAAAAAAAATGCTCACAGAATAAGAGCAGATTTTTGCTTTGGCAAACAAAGGACAGCTCAATTAGAAAGGCCTACTCTTTTCCTTCTCACGCACAGACATCAACACTAAGTCAGGACGACTTTAGGGGGAAAACTTTTTTAAAATTATGACATTTTAAGGATTCTCCAGTGGACTGGGAGGGAATCCGTGCACATCATAATTTCCTCCAGATGATGCTACTGCTCAGTGACAGATTGGCACTGCGGAGAATTTTCCTCATAAGCATAAATTGTGGGCACATTTAATAGAGTGACCAACAACTGGAGTTCTAAATGTTCTTCATAACCATAATGTGGCTACTACCTGACTTCTTATATTCAGTAAACAAAAACAAAATAGTGTAGTACATCTGAACAATTCTCGATAGTTAAAAATAATTATGCTCTAAATAATCAGAAATAGTAACTAGTGTTATATACAAAAATGATTTTTTTTAAAAAAAATTGAAATTATTTCTACCTACAATCAATTTGTAGGTGTCCCAAAATTTAAAAATTGCCCCAAACTTGCCAAGACTGTAGCAATTTCATTCCCAAGATTCCACAACATTACAGAGTTCTTGTGTGAAGTGTTGTGAGATTTCAGACAAGAAAATGAAAACTCTGCAGCTCTTCTGCCATTTGAAAAGTACTGTAATTTGTCATCATCCCCTAGAAGTGTTACAAGAGCTACACTGCCTAACCAACTTTTATTTTATGTAAAACACTGCAAATTAATGAAAAAAGATTTTGCATTATCTTCAGAACTGTGTATGGTAATACATTTCTGAAGGTTACCTAAATAAAATCTTTTTAAAAAATTAAACTTGACAAATACCATTCTGACAAGCAAAGTTTCTAAGTTAACCTTAGAAACTCCATATAGAGATGAGCAGCATTAACAAAGCACAGTGCTCTATTTCAGGTGTCTCCAAACTTGGAAAATTTAAGACTTGTTGGCTTCAACTCTCAGAATTCCTCAGTCAGCCATGCTGGCTAGGGAATTCTAGGAGTTGAAGTCCACAAGTCTTAAAGTTGCCAAGTTTGGAGATTTGGCCTGGATAGTTGGAAGCCTTGTCTTAGCTCACTTGCTAAGAATCTAATAGCCATGTCACTATCTCAGACTAGTCAAGTAAACAATTCTTAAGACTGGTAATTGGTGTGAACTTATTTACAAGGATTTAATCCTATATCCATTTCTATTGTCAGATCAGTATATTTCTAGTACACTATTAGCTAAAAAAGAATTTGTTTTTTAAAAATGGTCATTATTTCCTGACAAAACAGCACCATGTTTTCTATTCCAACTGAGCAAAGATATATATATACCTTATCACTTAAGGGTTACTAACAAATCATAAGGATAAGGGACAAAACAACAATGTCAAAGAACACAAAATAATCTAACACAATATGAGTGCAAGAAATTGTGTACACTCGTGAGACAAGATCTGAGGGGATTTCCATGACCGTTCTGGCTAGCAATAGTAACAAAGTACAAGGATGTAGGATTTCTTTCTTTTAGAGAAAGACCTAACAGTAACCATTCATCAATGTGTCTATATAATTTTAAGAAATACAAACAAATATCATAGAAGAAAAGGTCTACATTATGGAGACAACAGTGTATTCAATTAACCTTTTGCTGACTTGCTTTCTATTAGCTCTCCTCCATAATCTAATAAGATATTTCAAAAAAATACCACTCTGCAAATTTGTTTTGTAGCCAACTGCCTCGATTATATGAGACCAATTTTTTAATAATGTGTCTTCTGCTAGAGAGGTTGAAATTTTTGTATCTTCCAGTGATGGAGAAGAGTTATTCACTGCCTGCTATTTTATATTTCACTTCTCTTTGACCTAAAATCCAGAATTGAAGTCAGCATACCAATAACTATGCCTGTAACTTAAACTGTCATATAAACACAGAATCAGTACTTATCAAAGTATATTTCAAAAGTAATGTCATTATTTGGTTTTTTTAATGAATGTTTAAAATACACTGTAATACTAATGTTGTATCATGCTACACAGCAATAACTCGTTGCAAAAGATTTGTTTTAATAGTTATTACTAGAGGTAAAAGAAACACCACAATCATTTAGATGAGGGCTAAAGTCTGGCAAGAAACACAGTATGGAACCAAAACATGGGAAGGCAAAGGTTAGTTATGGGGAAGATTGATTGTTAATGATATAAAACGACATTTCTCAATCTTGGCAAGTTGAAGGCAGATGGACTTCAACTCTCCGAAGCTGGCTGGGGAATTCTGGGAACTGAAATCCGTGCACCTTCAATTTACCAAGGTTAAGAAAAACTAATATAAAAAGATGTAGTATTATAACTGGAAATTTCCTGTTCCACAACTATAATAAGCACCCACAATGCAACAAAGATCCATATTTCAAAATTTCTCTTTTCATAAGGATTACCTCATGAAATTACCATGGAAAAATATTCATTAGATTTTGAAAAAGTGTAAAATATTGAATCCACTGGTAGGTTTTTTTGCCTTTTAACTCTGGGCTGTATAAACAGAACATCAATGTAGTTGAAAATTAATTGTGGGACTGATGGACTGCATCCCTAATTCAAAACAGGAAACCAGCCTGAATTAAATCTGAATCCAAGACTCTTAGGAGCAACAGAGATTTACAAATCAGGTATGCAATTTTTTTAAAAAAAATGTTCTACTAACACCAGCATCTTGGTCCTATAAGATCTGAAGTGACAGAGATTTATTTCCCCCCAAAAGGTTATTTCAACTAAGAAATGGATTAATAGTGCAACTGAAAAAAATTCACCATTCTGTGAACCCAGAATGCAAAGTCTGATGATTACAATGAAGCAAGTCACCTGTTGCCCAATGCAGGCCTTAAAAGGCTTAAAAACCAAGCCTCCAAGCCAGAAGCCCCCAAAACAAGAACACAACCCTCATCAGACCTATTTTCAGGATTGAAAGCTAAAGTTTAAAACCAAATCTTTAAAAATATTGCTAAAGCTTAAAGTTCATAAACATTTATCCTCACCGGAGTATGTTTCATTTGGGACACAAGGCAGGCAGGCAGGCAGAAGCAAAAAAAAAAAAAAGACTGCACAAAGCTGTACGGGAGGACTCACATCACTGCAAACATCAGTGATGAAAACTGTCAAAAATGACACAGAGGAGAAGGAATAGCTCAATAGAAAAGAAAGGAGGAGAGCAAATTCCTTTGAAAGCATGGAAGACTGAAAATAAGGTTGCTAGGTATGAGGAAGTAATGTATCTAAACAGCACTGGCAGACACTGTACCAAAGGAAGAGAAAAGTCACCAGAGAGGGTGGAGAGAAGAGGATAGAGGCTTTGTACTTCATGCTTTTGAGAGTAAGGCAAACATTCCACACACACAGATGGAGACAATTATGAAGGGGGTGACTTTGGAACAGGGGGAGGGGGAGGCAACGAAAAGGCCGCTGTGAGATCCGTTTAGCTAGGAAGCAGGATATAAATTATAGAAAAACAACACGGAAGGAATCTAAAGGGTTGCAAACAAGACTAAAGGAGGATGGGCAGGACGAATATCTTATAATCTATGTCTGCCATAGGAAGGATTTTTTTCTCTCTCTAGTGAGGGGGAATGCAACACTTATATAAAAGGAAGGTGGCCAGTAGTCAGGAAGAGTCCCTAACAAGAGGGTTATTGGCTAGGCTAGGGAATATAGATCCCAGCACATCCACATCATACAAGGTCGCTCAGTGAAATTATAGCCTTCTCCATCAAGATTCTGACTGTACCTGCTCTTCTTGATACCCGGTTCCTCTCCCACTGGGATTAGCCAATTCCCATTACTTTAGACCATGCATCTAATAATTATTACCATGGCTACTTCAAAACTTTCCTGTTTCTTAATCACCTGTTTCTGTTTGAGAAATGCCATCCTCAACCTGCATATAAGCCTATCAACCGGTTCTCTGGGCCTTATCAAATTATGCATGTTAAACTTATTACCATCCTTTCCTTCTCTGGAAAGAAGAGATAGAATGAACAAGGCCAGAAAAACATATGCTCAAACATGGACTGTTTCTAAGAGGTGTGAGGCTAGTGGAATATTAATCTCAAATTAATGGGTAATAACAAACTCCAGGGGGAAAAAAATATTTTTTTTACAAAACTGACTGCAGTTCCTTACATTCTAAAACTCCTGCTTAGAGTACAAACGAACAAGCAGAGTTTCCTGTAAGAGTTTGATGTTAATCAATGTAACCTCCCTCCCCTCTCCTCTCAATCTTCTTTTCTAAACAATCTCCAATATTTTGGCATTTGAGATATTACTAAGTATGTATACCCAACAACAGCCAGGCAAAGTACAAAACAAACTGACAGTGTTATTTTTTTTTTAAAAGCTGACCACCACAGAATTAGAAAGTGACAGAAATAAGGGTGGTTGAAATAGGATGCAAAGCCCCACAAATAATTGGAGGACAGGGAGCGAAAGTTAAAGACCGAAAAAGGGTGCAAATGAGGATATAAAAATGAACAAGATTTTAATGCACACAAATCCTAGAAAATTATTCCTGCTGCCAATTACAGTCGCTTCAGTAAAACCTCACACAATCGATGATCGAACAGGCCCAGCAATGATATATGCTCAGAATATGTTGAGCTGATCTGTCAGGAAATGAGGGAGAGATGGGAATAGAAGCCAAATAAATCCCACCCTAATATCACATGGGATTCAGAGGATGGAGGAATGACAAATGCAGGAAGAAGAGAAAAAGGCCCTTACACGGATTTCCATTTCAAGAAATTTCTGGGGAGGTTTTGGGGAGGAAATGAAACTCTCCCTTTCTTTTTTGACCCTACCTCAGAGGGTTGCTGTGTATATTAAGGACCCACAAAGACGATGAAGGATGTTGCCTAAAAGAAACCATCTCCTCCCTGTATAATAGGGATGTAAAAGTCCCCCTTAAGAAAAGGAACACCTGAACTGTCTACCTGGACAGCAAAGAAGCCTTGAACCCCTTCTGAGGCCTGTCCTAGCTCTCTTCCTTGTGAGGATGAAAAAGCAGAGAGTGGAAAAGGGCCCTTGAGACACTCAGCCTGAGCAGGGAGGCGGGCAGGGAGGATTAGACAGAAGCAAAGAGAAAGGCAGGCAGGGCTAGAGAAAAAGAAGCATCTCTCTCATAAATACCATTAAGAAAAGCAGAAAAGCCACCTGACCCATAGAAAGTGAGGAAGACAAACACCTACCAGAAAGGAAATTGTAGGTAGAGTAATGAAAGCACACAGAGATACATGCAAACAATGGCAGATGCATGTCTGTGTATATACACACTACCGCATATATCACACTAATCTAAAACTGTGTATATATAAATAATTGCATATTTAATATACATATAATTGCATATATATAAAATTGTGTATACAACTCATATTTATTTGCACACACACATGCATGATTGCACACATATACAATTGTATATATCATATACACACATGTACATATAATTGTGTGTATCTCACACATATATAAAAATTGTGAACACCTATCAGACATGTATACACATCACATGCACACATATACATGTAATTGTATAATCACACACACACCTGTAAATGCATGATTCCAAACATATATACTTGTGTTCGCATATCACACAAGTGTACATATAATTGTGTGTATATGTCACATACACATGTATACAAATAGTTGTGTACATACCAAGCATGTAAATATAACACATGTATACAAATAATTGTGTGCACTTATCAGGCATGTATCTATTACATGCACACATGTATACATATTTACTAATAATTGTGTGCACTTATCAGGCATGTATATATCACATGCACACATGTATACATATACATACACACATATATATATACATAGATACACACACACATATATATGCATACACATGACATACACCTGTATATACATGATTGCAAACATATATACTTGTGCTTGTACACAACACATACACACAGGAAGACTGTGTGTACACATCACAGACATCTATATACCGTGCACATATGTATACATATAGTTGTGTGCACATGACACATACATGTATACATATAATTGTATATCACACACACACACTGTCCATACATACGATTACATCCACCAAGCTCCCTTACAGACGCATTGAAGCCACCCAGCCGTCTATACCGACACACGTGTCCACCCACAGGGGATGTTCAGACGTGATCCTTCAAGGGACCCCCCCACCCCGAGGGAAGCCAGAAGCCGCTCCGATGCCACCGCGGAGGAGCAGCGGGCACCGCAGGCCCTCGGGAGGGAAGCGGGGAAGGAGGACCCTCCAGCCGGGCGTCGCTCGGGGCGGGGAAATGCGCAGCAGAAATAAGCCCGGGCCGAAGAGCCGAGGGGGGAGCCGGCCTTTCCGGAGAGCCTGGGGAGGAGGAGGATGGGGCCTTCCTTCCCTCCCTCCCTCCCGCTTGCCCGGCCTCTCCCTTCCACCGCCGGACTGACCGAGCAAGAGCAGCTTGAGCTCCCGGCGGGCGTCGCGCTTGTCCCTCCGCAGCTGCTTCTCGATCTCGGCGTTGATGCGCTTCGACTCTTTCACCTCGTCGCTGAGGCAACAGGCCATCATGGACTCCAGCGTCATGGCTGCTGCCGCCGCTGCTGTTGCCACCGGCACGGGCGGAGCCGGCGCCGCAGCCGCCGCCACAAGAGGCGGCGGCGGACGAGGAGGAGGAGGAAGAGAAGGCGACGGATGAGGAAGGGAAGGGCCTCCTCAGGCGGCGGCGGCGGCGGCGGTGGTGGTGGCGGCTTCGCGCTCCCGGCCGCCCGGCCGCAGCGGCGGCGGCTCCGGCTGCTGCTGTTGCTCCGCCGCCCCCTCAGCGACGGCGACCCAGCCCCGTGACGCCAACCCGATTTCCCAGCTCCCCCTCACAGCACGCGGTCAACCGAACCTTCCTGCGAGCACCAGCGGGACGGACGGCGGCCGCGCCCAATAGGAAGGCGGGCGCGCGCGCGCGGGCGGGTGCGTAACGGCTCCCCCCCCTCCTCCTCCTCACCGCACCCCGCCTCTCCCTTCCAACCACCACCACACAGTGACTGACAGAAAACACCGGGCGGGTCTGATTGGCCGCGCGGGACGGAGAGACGCGACGCGGCTCGGCCAATGGGCGAGCGAGCCCCCTCAGGCGGGAGGCGGGGACGGCGGGGCGCCGCCGCCGAGAGAAGAAAAGATTGGTCCCGCCGGCCGCAGGGCGACCAATCCGAGCGCGGAGGACGGGGTGGGAAGAAATCCGGGAGGTTTTGCTGGCGTGTGAGGAGGCAGAGAGGGTTTTTTAATTATTATGCGAGACCCGCCCTTTTTTTTTTCCTTAGGGTTTATTTATTTATTTATTTAAAGCAAGGTTGGTTGTTAGATAAGAGATGGCGTGGGGGGAGGGGGGGGGAAAATATACGGTCTCAGAGTTTAGCTAGAGTAAGGGTTGCGCATGCGCGGGGCGAGTAGCGGGGGAGGACGCGCAGCATTATGGGTCGGTGGAGGACTTGGGGGCATCGAGTGGAACGGGCTAGAGGAGCCCCAAAACGTTTTGTTTTATTTTTATTTTCAAATAGCGCCTCTGTGCACGTGCAGAGTGACGTTCCCTCTCCTCATTGACTTTTCCCGGTCCGTTTTGCCAGAATGTATATACGTATGCAGCTGCAAACGGGGAAATAATTCCAGATTTAAATAGAACCCCCCCCCAACAAAGGCCTTGACAGACACCTTTGCACAAGGCCTTAACTTGCCCCCGAGGGTGTTGTGTGAATCCAGTTTGCTTGATGCGTGTACCATTCAAGGGCGCATCCTTGGCTGGGTCCTTGCTTTAAGCCAATTTCTGGGTTTTCATACAGCATTGGAAACGGGAGGCTAAGAACATGGACAGGGGGTCCTCGACTTACAGCCCCATTCGTTTAGTGACCGTTCAGAGTTACACCACCACTGGGGGAAAAAGTTGTTTTTTTAATTTATTTTGTCACAACAGTATACACAAGCATCAACATAAATCAGCAAAATATCATACAAGCATATATATCACTCTGCTAAACAAATAATTCCATCAACACTGTCAAACTATTTACTGAATCTGCACTACTATTAATCTCATTGTGCCCATCACCAATCTTTTTCCACTTATGACTGTATGACTGTAACTTTGTTGCTGGCAATCCTTATGATTTATATTGATATATTGACCAATTGTGTTGTAAATGTTGTACCTTGATGAAGGTATCTTTTCTTTTATGTACACTGAGAGCATATGCACCAAGACAAATTCCTTGTGTGTCCAATCACACTTGGCCCATAAAAATTCTATTCTATTCTATATGAGCAAAAGTATGTAATAATTGTATTAATTTGATACAATGAAAGGAAACAATAGGACAGGAACGGTAGGCACTTTTGTGCTCTTATGCACACCCCTTATAGTCCTCTTAGGAATGGGGTGAGGTCAATAGTAAGACAGTCTTTGGTTAAAGCATTTGGGATTCTGAGAAGAGACTATAGAGTCAGGTAGTATGTTCTAAGCGTTAACAACTCTGTTACAGAAGTCATATTTTCTGCAATCAAGATTGGAGCGGTTGACATTAAGCTTGAATCTATCAGTGGTTTTGGGGTGAGTTATCATCTGTACGCTGACGATACGCAGCTGTACTTTTCCACCCCGGACCACCCCAACGAAGCTGTCGAAGTGCTGTCCCGGTGTCTGGAAGCCGTACGGGTCTGGATGGGGAGAAACAGACTCAAGCTCAATCCCTCCAAGACGGAGTGGCTGTGGATGCCGGCACCCCGGTATAGTCAGCTGCAGCCGCAGCTGGCTGTGGGGGGCGAGTTATTGGCCCCAACGGAGAGGGTGCGCAACTTGGGTGTCCTCTTGGATGGGCGGCTGTCGTTTGACGATCATTTGGCGGCCGTCTCCAAGAGGGCCTTCCACCAAGTACGCTTGGTGCGCCAGTTGCGCCCCTTTCTTGACCGGGATGCCTTATGCACGGTCACTCATGCCCTCGTAACTTCCCGCCTGGATTATTGCAATGCTCTCTACATGGGGCTGCCCTTGAAGTGCACCCGGAGACCGCAGTTAGTCCAGAATGCAGCTGCGCGGGTAATAGTTGATGTAACACCTCTCCTGCACAGTCTGCACTGGCTTCCTGTGGTCTTCCGGGTGCGCTTTAAGATTTTGGTCACCACCTTTAAAGCGCTCCACGGCTTAGGACCCGGGTACTTACGGGACCGCCTGCTGTTACCGTTTGCCTCCCACCGACCCGTACGCTCTCACAGAGAGGGCCTTCTCAGGGTGCCGTCCGCCAAACAATGTCGGCTGGCGGCCCCCAGGGGCAGGGCCTTCTCTGTGGGAGCTCCCACGCTCTGGAATGAGCTTCCCCCTGGTTTACGTCAAGTGCCTGATCTTCGGACCTTTCGCCGTGAGCTGAAAACGCACTTATTTATTCAAGCGGGACTGGCCTAAAATTTTATTGGGTTAAAATTTTATTGGGTTATTTATATTTTAATATTTTAATTCGTTTTAAATCTGGCCACTTTATAATATGTTTGTTTTAATCTCTTTTAATATTGATACTGTGATTTTTTACTTGGCTGAGTCCTTCGGGAGAAGGGCGGTATAAAAATTGAATAAAATAAATAAAATAAATAAAATAAATATTGTTTGCTCTTGTATTATTGCGATTGAAGCTGAAGAAGGACATTGCAATAGATGATTCTGTGAGTTAAACACAGGTCTTGTCGAAGTCGGCAGAGTTCTAAGTTTTCTAACCCCAGGATTTCAAGTCTGGTGGTATAAGGTATTTTGCTGTTTTCAGAGGAGCGGAGAACTCTTCTTGTAAAATATTTCTGGACGCGTTCAATTGTATTAATGTCAGAGATGTGGTGTGGGTTCCAGACAGGCGAGCTGTATTCAAGAATAGGTCTAGCAAATATTTTGTATGCTTCATAAGTTGACTTATGAGTGTTTTTCACACAGCCATTGGAGCATCCTCATGGCCGTGTGGTAAAAAATTAATACGCTTGGCAACTGGCGTGTATTTATGACCGTTATAATAATAATAACAACAACAACAGAGTTGTCATTTAGTCCAACCCTGCTCCAGTAGGACAGTGTTAGTGAGTTTCTGTCTTTTGATCCCCCAGTCACATGGTCACATAGCCAAGCCGCGCCCACCAAACCGGTTATGTTCTGTCCCCCTTCGCCTCCGTCCGAGCAATGGCTTAATTAGCCGGCACTATCAGCTCTGGCAGCAAACTAGCGAGCGTCTACCAAGTGTCTCTGTTATCTCCCTCAATGCCGATGAGTCACCCAGGAACGAACAGTACAGCTCTCAGTTAGCAGTTAATCAGTTGATTTGCCTGCTACGAAGAGGCACAGCAGCTCTTGCTGCCTTTATATCCTGTGGGGTGTGGCTCCATGACTCAGCACTTCCTAGGCCCGCCCCACCCCTACTTCTGTTGTTCCCGCCTCTCCTGCCTACGAAACCTAGGGTCCAGCTAGGCCTGATTGCCATCAGCTGGGTCTGGAGGCGTGGCCTTGGGGGTTAAGAGTCAGGGGAGGAGGCCTTGTTATCTCCTCCACCTGGCCTGCCTCTGGCTCCTGGAGCTGAGCCAGGGAATCCGGTCTCCCGAGGTAAGTCCTGACGGCCCTTCCCCCTCACTTTCCAAATCACTTTCTGGCAGGAGGCCTGGCTCAGGGGGCGCAGACACAACAGGTTAGAACCGGAAATTTAGATTTCACCACTGAATATCTCACTCTGTTGAGAAGAGTTTGTAATGCTGGGAAACGTGGAAGAAAAGAGAAGAAGAGGACGATCAGCAGCAAGGGAGATGGGACTCCGTTGCAAGCGGTGATGGGTGGAGGACCAGTTTGGGGACTGATCACTTCTGTCGCTAAGAATCGCCATCAACTTGATGATAACCGGAAATCAGTGAATCAATACCATGTTTAAGCATCGTGCTAAACTATCCCTATGATTTATAGCTGGGGCTGGCTTGGCGCGTCAGACTTGCTATGGGTTGCTTAACCATTCTTGAATGAAGGAGCTCCAGTTTGCTGGCTTCATCCAAAGCTAACCATGGCTTAGTGAAGCGACCCCCAACCTTTGGGGGCGCCAGGAACCGGTTCCGTGGAGAAAGGTTTTTCCGTGGACTGGAGGGGGCATGGTTTCGCATGTTGCCTGCATCCCATGGATGGGTCTTCGCTTGTTTGCACAGCCCAGTTTCTGACATGCAACAGCCTGGTGCTCGTGCACGGACCGGGGGTTGGGGACCTGTGGTTTAATGCAGGGGTCTCCAACCCTGGTCACTTTAAGACTTGTGGACTTCAACTCCTCAGAGTTCCTCAGCCATGTATTCAATTCATGCTTATACGTGTATATATATATTATATAATACGTACTCGACAAAATAAGTAAATAATATATGTTTCTTCATACTTCTAACGCACTCCAAATTCTCAGACTGGAACACCAATTAACTGAAACCACTGAATTTTGCTAAATTCCTTTTCTGGAATAATACCACGAACCTAATGGGTATTCAGTGAGTGAAAAAAAATGCTCTTGCAACCCAATTTCAGCAAAACAGCCTTTGGTTGCTCTGCCTGCTCCCAATCCAATTGCCTGAGGATTGCCCAGCTCAATATAACAGCGTTCAAGCTGTCATGAAACTAGAAGTCACTGCATTGTTAAAGCAATTTGTATGGACACTACTCTGTCATTCCAGGGCTTGGCTCAGCTCGTGTCAGAAATGCAGGAACTAAAAAAGGGGGAATTATTAATTTAAATTTAAAAAAAGATTAAATTCCAGGGCTATGAACTAGCACAGGGGTCTCCAACCTTGGTTCCTTTAAGATTTGTGGACTTCAACTCCCAGAGTCCCTCAGCCAGCAAAACTGGCTGAGGAACTCTGGGAGGTGAAGCCCACAAGTCTTAAAAGAGCCAAGTTTGCAGACCCCTGAACTAGCAAGACTAGTGATACTGTTCTGGGTACAGGTAATCCTCGATTTACGACCACAGTTAGGCCCCAAACGTCTCTTGCTAAGCAAGACAGTGAAATGAAGTTTGCCCCATTTTATGACCTTTTTGCCACGGTTGCTAAGCGAATCGCTGCAGTTGTTAAATGAATCAGTCCCGTGGTCGTTAAATGAATCGATCTTCCCCTGTTAACTTTGCTTGTTGGAAGTCGGCCGGGAAGTTTATAAACGGGGGAATCGCACAACCTCGGGGCAGCGGAGCCATGTTAAATACATGCCCGTTTCAAAGCATCTGAATTTTGATACCGTTGCTGCAACGGTCATAATTGTGAAAACTGGTCAAAAGTCTCCATGTTTAGTGCTGTTGACTTCGACCAGTCATTAAACAAGTGATTGTACATCAAGGGCTATCTTTATTTGAGGAATTTTTGCAGGAACAGGAACAGGTCAGTATAATTTGGCTTGGTGGGTTTCAAATTTTTTTACTACTGATTCTGTGGGTATGGCTTGGTGGGTGTGGCAGGGGAAGGATACTGTAAAATCTCCATTCCCACCCCACTCCGGGGGAAGGATACTGCAAAATACCCACTTCCTCCCGATCAGCTGGGACTTGGGAGGCAGAGAATAGATGGCCAGTCAGAATTTTTACTACCGGTTCTCCAAACTACTCAAAATTTCCGCGATCGGTTCTCCAGAACTGGTCAAAACCTGCTGAAACTCACCACTGATTTGGCTGTAATTTTTTTTTTCCTTAAAACAGCATCTTTCCCCCCACACACACACACACCATTGCCTTTTCTTCTCAGCAGAGGGCGCTGTGGTTCTTCTCCAAAAGCAGCCCTTTATAAACCAGGATTTGTTTTAGCTTATCCGGAAGAATCCAACCCTTAGAGCAGGGGGTCTTCCAACCTTGGTCCCTTTAAGACTTGTGGACTTCAACTCCCAGAGTCCCTCAGCCAGCAAAGCTGAGGAACTCTGGGAGTTGAAGTCCACAAGTCTTAAAGTGACCCAAGGTTGGAGACCCCTGCCTTAGAGTATTTTTAAGCACGGTTTATTTATTTATTTATTTATTTTGTCACAACAATAGATATAAGTATCATACAAAAAAGATTATATAGTGTATAAACATATATATGAGTAAATATTAGGAGGAATAAACATATATATATATATATATATATATATATATATATATATATATATATATATATATATATATATATATATATATATATTTGTTTTCTGAGGTTTTCACGGGTGTTTGTATATAGGTCTTTGGTTGTTCGGGTTTTCTCCCGTGTAAAATTGGAAGTGTCTTGGCGACGTTTCGGCGAAGTCTCATTCGTCATCTTCAGGCTTCAGCTTCGTGCTTCTGGGAGCAATGTGTGATTGCAGCTGTTTCTTCCTTTTAACTGCTAGTGGGGTTTGAACTGATTGGGTGGGAGCTTGGCTGTGCTCTGATTGGATGGGGTTTTCTGTGCTCTGATTGGATGGGGGTGTCCTGTGTTGGTGGGGGCTTGTTTGTGCTCAGTCTAATCTGTGCTGCAGGGGGATTTGAGCTGGTGAGCTGCACTGCTGCTGTTTGGCTTCGTGTTCGTGGTCGTGCTACATCTTCGTAGTGGGTGTCAGTCTGCTGCATGTATGGATTGGAGGGGTTTGAAGTGGCTAATGTTGCAGCTGCGGTCTGGCTTCTGGTCCTTGGTCGTGCTTCCTGATCAGTGTGGGTTTGGGTGTGCTTTCTGGGTGGATGTGTGGTGGTGACACTCACGAGGTCCACACAGGATGTCACCACCACACATCCACCCAGAAAGCACACCCAAACCCACACTGATCAGGAAGGACGACCGAGGACCAGAAGCCAGACCGCAGCTGCAACATTAGCCACTTCAAACCCTCCAATCCATACATGCAGCAGACTGACACCCACTACGAAGATGTAGCACGACCACGAACACGAAGCCAAACAGCAGCAGTGCAGCTCACCAGCTCAAATCCCCTGCAGCACAGATTAGACTGAGCACAACCAAGCCCCCACCAACACAGGACACACCCCAGCCAATCAGAGCACAGAAACCCCCATCCAATCAGAGCACAGCCAAGCTCCCACCTAATCAGTTCAAACCCCCACTAGCAGTTAAAAGGAAGAAACAGCTGCGATCACACATTGCTCCCAGAAGCACGAAGCTGAAGCCTGAAGATGACGAATGAGACTTCGTCGAAACGTCGCCAAGACACTTCCAATTTTACACGGGAGAAAACCCGAACAACCAAAGACCTATATATATATATATATATATATATATATCATAACATAACATAACATAACATAACATAACATAACATAACATAACATAACATAACATAACATAACATAACATAACATAACATAACATAACATAACATAACATAACAACAGAGTTGGAAGGGACCTTGGAGGCCTTCTAGTCCAACCCCCTGCCCAGGCAGGAAACCCTGCACCATCTCAGTCAGATGGTTATCCAACATTTTCTTAAAAATTTCCAGTGTTGGAGCATTCACAACTTCTGAAGGCAAGTCGTTCCACTTATTAATTGTTCTAACTGTCAGGAAATTTCTCCTTAGTTCTAAGTTGCTTCTTTCTTTGATCAGTTTCCACCCATTGCTTCTTGTTCTACCCTCAGGTGCTTTGGAGAACAGCCCGACTCCCTCTTCTTTGTGGCAGCCCCTGAGATATTGGAACACAGCTATCATGTCTCCCCTAGTCCTTCTTTTCATTAAACTAGACATACCCAGTTCCTGCAATCGTTCTTCATATGTTTTAGCCTCCAGTCCCCTAATCATCTTCATTGCTCTTCTCTGCACTCTTTCCAGAGTCTATATATATATGAGAAGAAATAAAAGAAAAACAATAGGACAGGAGCGGTAGGCACGTTTGTGCGCTTATGCACGCCCCTTATGGTCCTCTTAGGAATGGGGTGAGGTCAATATTAGAAAGTTAAATATATAAAAACGGTAAATAATAAGTAAATAAATAAGTATTTATTTAAATAAATAAATATATTTTTATTTAAATTTAAATAAATAAATATATAAATAAGTAATAAGTAAATAAAAAGTTAAATAAATAAAAACGGTAAATAAATAGAGTGCGGCTGTCTTTTTTCTTTTTTTTTTAAACTAACTCAGCGGCTGTGTGCCTCAAAAGGCTGCCCAAATTAATTTGGGTGGCACGTCTTTTACTTCCAAATTCTCCTTGGTGCCCTCCCCGTTCCCCAATTTCAAAGCCAGAAAACGCGCCCCACCAAAGGTTTCCTCCTGGTTGCTTTGCCTGGGACCGAATGAAAGGTATAAAACTAACCAAAGAGAGAAGCAACCTGGAATTAAGGAGAAACTTCCTAAGAGTGAGGACTATAAACCAGTGGAACAGCTTGCCACTAGAAGTTCTGGGTGCTCTAACCCTGGAGGGTTTTAAGAAGAGTCTAGACCAGTAACGTCGCACGGAACCTCCGGGTTCTAGGGCACATGCCCGCCAGACGATCAGCTGGCCAGCACACATGCGCAAGCCAATTTTCAGCACTGCCACACTTGCGAAATTATCGCGCTCCGGAAAAACTGAACTTCGCGTTCTGGCGCGCATTTGCACCTGACAATCAGCTGGCTGGCGCGCATGCGCACACTGGTTTTCGGCACTGCCGTGCGCATGAAGGACAGCTGATTGTCATGCGCACATGCACGCCAGAAACCCGGAAGACAAACAGGGATGCGTGTCGGGCGACATGGCTTTGTGTGCCACTTTGGGCACGCTTGCCATAGGTTCACCATCACGGGTCTAGACAGTCAGTTCTCTAAAAT
The DNA here is from genome assembly GCF_028640845.1 of Ahaetulla prasina. Taxonomy (NCBI): domain Eukaryota; kingdom Metazoa; phylum Chordata; class Lepidosauria; order Squamata; family Colubridae; genus Ahaetulla; species Ahaetulla prasina. Next base: position 369,959,851 of record NC_080539.1, on the reverse strand, counting down.
AATATAAGTTCTCCTGCTTGAGCAGGGGGCTGGACTAGAAGACCTCCAAGGTCCCTTCCAGATTCTACTCTGTTCTGTTCTGTTCTATTCTGTTCTACATTCTATTCTGTTCTGTTCTATATTCTATTTATTTTTTATTTTATTTTATTTTACCGAGTACGTATTAGATAATATATATAAGTATAAGCATGAATTGAATACATAAAATGAATACAACTAAAGGGAACATTAGGACAGGAATGATAGGCATGCTGGTGCTCTTATGCACGCCCCTTACATTCCATTCCATTCCATTCCATTCTATTCTTATTCCAATTTCTATTCTTATACTTCATTCCAATATTCTATTCTGTTCTATCCTATCCTATCCTATCCTACTACTACTACTACTACTAGTTCCAATATTCTATTCTGTTCCATGTTCCATGTTCCATTCCATATTCCATATTCAATTCCATTCCATATTCCATGTTCAATTCCATTCCATTCAATATTCCATATTCCATTCCCAAAAGGAATAAGGGAGTAACAAAAGGGGGCCCAATATATATATGTTTTCTGAGGTTTTCACGGGTGTTTGTATGTAGGTCTTTGGTTGTTCGGGTTTTCTCCCGTGTAAAATTGGAAATGTCTTGGCAACGTTTCGACGAAGTCTCATTCGTCATCTTCAGGCTTCAGCTTCGTGCTTCTGGGAGCAATGTGTGATCGCAGCTGTTTCTTCCTTTTAACTGCTAGTGGGGGTTTGAACTGATTGGGTGGGAGCTTGGCTGTGCTCTGATTGGATGGGGTTTTTTTTGTGTGCTCTGATTGGCTGGGGGTGTGTCCTGTTTGGGTGGGGGCTTGGTTGTGCTCAATTTAGTCTGTGTTGCAGGGGGATTTGAGCTGGTGAGCTGCATAGCTGTTGTTTGGCTTTGTGGTGGTGCTACATCTTCATAGTGGGTGTCAGTCTGCTGCATGTATGGATTGGAGGGGTTTGAAATGGCTAATGTTGCAGCTGCGGTCTGGCTTCTGGTCCTTGGTCTTGCTTCATGATCAGTGTGGGTTTGGGTCTGCTTTCTGGGTGGATGTGCGGTGGTGACATCCTGTGTGGACCTCGTGAGTGTGGGTCTGGTGTCATTCCTCGTGTTAGGGACTTTTTTGTCAATAAGGGCGGGTTTCCAAATGGCTGGTAGGTGGGAGGTATCATCTCGTTTGTTCATGCTGTGTGGGCGTTTTTCTATCTCGATGGCTTCTCTGATTATTCTGTTGTTAAAGTGTTCAGTTTTGGCGATAGTTCTGGTCTTTTTAAAGTCAATATCATGTCCTGTGACTTTAAAGTGTTGGACCAGGGAAGAAGTTGGTTCATCTTTTTTGACTGAGTTCTTGTGTTCTTCAATGCGTGCACTTATTCTTCTGTTGGTTTGTCCGATGTATGTGGTGGGGCAAGCAGTGCATGGGATTTCATATACTCCTTGATTTTCTAACTCAATTTTGTCTTTGGGGTTTCTTAGGATGGTGGATATTTTTCGGTTTGTGCAGAATGCTGTCTTGATGTTGTGTTTGTGGAGGATCTTGCTGATTCTGTCTGTGGTGCCTTTTATATATGGGAGGAGGGCTGTGCCGTTTTCTTGTTCTCTGTCTTGGATTTTAGTGGGGGGTTCTTTTTGGATTAGCTTGGTAATCTTATTTCTTTGGAATCCATTGGATGTTAGTAATAACCAAAGTGTGTGTGTGTGTGTATATATATATATATATATATATATATATATATATATTTGTTTTCTGAGGTTTTCACGGGTGTTTGTATATAGGTCTTTGGTTGTTCGGGTTTTCTCCCGTGTAAAATTGGAAGTGTCTTGGCGACGTTTCGACGAAGTCTCATTCGTCATCTTCAGGCTTCAGCTTCGTGCTTCTGGGAGCAATGTGTGATCGCAGCTATTTCTTCCTTTATATATATTTCTTCCTTCTATATATATATCTTTGGTTGTTCGGGTTTTCTCCCGTGTAAAATTGGAAGTGTCTTGGCGACGTTTCGACGAAGTCTCATTCGTCATCTTCAGGCTTCAGCTTCGTGCTTCTGGGAGCAATGTGTGATTGCAGCTGTTTCTTCCTTTTTAACTGCTAGTGGGGGTTTGAACTGATTGGGTGGGAGCTTGGCTGTGATCTGATTGGCTGGGGGTTTTTTTGTGCTCTGGTTGGCTGGGGGTGTATCCTGTTTGGGTGGGGGCTTGGTTGTGCTCAGATTAGTCTGAGTTGCAGGGGGATTTGAGCTGGTGAGCTGCATTGCTGTTGTTTGGCTTCGTGTTCGTGGTCGTGCTACATCTTCATAGTGGGTGTCAGTCTGCTGCATGTATGGATTGGAGGGGTTTGAAATGGTCTGGCTTCTGGTCCTTGGTCGTGCTTCCTGATCAGTGTGGGTTTGGGTCTGCTTTCTGGGTGGATGTGTGGTGTTGACATATATATATATATGTAGGTCTTTGGTTATTCGGGTTTTCTCCCGCGTAAAATTGGAAGTGTCTTGGCGACGTTTCGACGAAGTCTCATTCGTCATCTTCAGGCTTCAGCTTCGTGCTTCTGGGAGCAAATATATATATATTCCCCTTGATAAGACACCATTCTCACGCTCCAGTCGATGGATCTGCATCTTAAAAAGCCAAAGAGGAAGCCGAGAAAAGAGTTGAACGCACAACGCTCGCTCTGGAGCACCCCTGTGGGATTTGGTCTCTTCTCTGCGGGGAGGGAAGCCTGTCACTCAATGAATATTTCAATTTTTTTTCTTCCCCCCCCCCTTTCTGGTCCATGAGCCTTACCAGCGAGCCAGAGGAAAGAAGCAGCTGCTTTGAAAGATGTGGATTCTGCCACTGATCTGCCTCCCAAAGAGACTGCATTGCAATGCAGGCAGTCACTCGACTTACGACCATTCATTTAGTGACCAAACAGCACTGGCGGGGGTGGGATGGGGGAAATGACTTGGGACTGTTTTTCACACGCCCGACCGTTGCGGTATCCCCCCCACCCCATGGGTCACATGTTCAAAACTCTCATGTTTGGCAACTGACTCATATTTATAACAATTGTAGTGTCCCCGGGAGGTGGGGGGGGGCGTCACGTGATTCCCCCTTTCGCGACCTTCTGGCAAGCAAAGTCAATGGGGAATCCAGATCCATTTAACAACCGTGATGGTTCACTTAACAGCTATGGCAAGACAGGCCGTAAAATGGGGAAAAGCTCACTTAAGCAATGGTCTTTTGAAATTTTGGGCTCAGTTGTGGTCATAAGTCGAGGACTTGCCTGTACATGTATTTTTACTGTGTTGCAGGGAGAAAAACATAAAAAAGATTCACTCAGCTGTTCGTAAAAGTCTTAAAAGTTGCATCCGGTTTGCTACCAGATGCAAATCAAACCTGCATCCCCACCTCCTCCCAGCCTCCCTTAAAGGGCCGTTGTGATTTACGACCACAGTCGGGGCACAGAATTTCCAGTGCTAAGCCGGCGGTTGTTAAGTCAATCGCCAGTCATTAAGCGAACCATGTGGTCGTTAAGAGAATCCGGCTTCCCCCAATGACTTGGCTTGTCCGAAGCCAGCTGGGATGGTCACATGACCCTGGGATGCTACAACCATGTCGGCTGCTTAAGTGGCCAAATTTCGATCACACGCCCATGGGAATGCCGTGACGGTCATAAGTGCAAGGACTGGCCCCAGGTAGCTTATTTCAGCGGCATTGTAAACAGTCATTGAACAAATGGTTGTAAGTCAAGATCTGTAATTCTCAAGTTAGCAGGCACCCTGGGATGTCTTGCTCCATGCATGGGCTGAATAAGGAAGCCATTATCATATGGGTCTCACTGACCAATGGGAGATTTGGGGCAGCCATGGAGATATTCCCATAATGCTAGGGGACCAGGGTTGCTGTGAGGCATTGTGGGAAAACTGGGATTGGCCAGCCTGATTCCCAGAACGGGGAGAAACATTAGCGCTGAGGGGTGACTACCTGTTGTGTCTGCGCCCTCCGAGCCGGGGCCCCTGCCAGTAAGTGACTCGGAAAGTGAGGGGGAAGGACCATCAGGACTTACCTCAGGAGCACCGGCTTCCCTGGCTCAGCTCCAGGAGCCAGAGGCAGGCCAGGTGGAGGAGATAACGAGGCCTCCGTCCCCTGACTCTTTCCTACCCCCAGGCCACGCCTCCAGACCCGGCTGAGGGCAATCAGGCTTGGTTAGACCCTAGGTTTCATAGGCAGGAGAGGCGGGAACAACAGAAGCAGGGGTAGGGCAGGCCTAGGAAGTGCTGAGTCATGGAGCCACACAGGATATAAAAGCAGCAAGGGCTGCTATACCACTTCGTGGTAAGCAAATCAACTGCTTAGAGGGAGAATTAGAGCTGAAGTCCTGTTTGTTCCTGGTTTCCTGGCTGACTCATTGGCATTAAGAGAGATAACAGAGACACTTGGTAGACGCTAATTAAGTCATCGCTCGTGTCTTCCGGACTGCAGAGGGGGACAGATCACTACCTTTGTCATAAGTGCGATCACTTTGTGACTTCTGGGTGAAGGAGAAGCTGGAGTTAAAAGGGATGGTTGGTATAAGGTTTCCTGCTTGAGCAGGGGGTTGGACTAGAAGACCTCCAAGGTCCCTTCCAACTCTGTTCTTCTGTTAAAACTATATGGAGGTCAGTTGATGATTAGGGGCCTGGAGGCTAAAACATACAAAGAATGGTTCCAAGAGCCGGGCATGGCTAGTCTAGTGAAGAGAAGGATCAGGGTGACATGATAGCAGCCACTTCATCACTGGAGGCTTTCAAGGAGAGACTGGACAGCCACTTGTCAGAAATGGTATAGGGTCTCCTGCTTGAGCAAGGGGTTGGACTAGATGACCTTCAGGGTCCCTTCCAACTCTGTTATTCTGTTATCAATGGGTACAACTTCCCATCACCTCATTAACTCCACAGACTTCCCTGCAGTTGATCCTCTTCTATCATCAAAAGCCCCGTGATCCCATTTCAGATTCACCCTGTTTTATTTAAGTCCAGGATGGGCAGCTATGGCCCCTTTGTGAACTTCAATTCCCAGAATTCCCCAGCCATTAAAAGGGCCATAATTGCCTACCCCAATTTAAGGCATCAAACCATAAGCATACTGGCTGGGGAATCCTGGGAGTTGAAGTCAGATTGTTGGGGGGGCAATAAGTTGACTTTGTAAAAAATATACAAATAGAATGAGACTATTGCCTTATACACTGTAAGCCGCCCTGAGTCTTCGGAGAAGGGCGGGGTATAAATGTAAACAAAAACAAAACAAAACAAAACAAAGTCCACCCATCTTGAGGCATGTGCTGACTGGGGAATCCTGGGAGTTGAAGTCCACCCATCTTGAGGCTTGTGCTGGCTGGGGAATCCTGGGAGTTGAAGTCCACCCATCTTGAGGCTTGTGCTGGCTGGGGAATCCTGGGAGTTGAAGTCCACCCATCTTGAGGCATGTGCTGGCTGGGGAATCCTGGGAGTTGAAGTCCACTCATGTTACGAGATGCTAACATTAAGGCACAGTGCAATAGGGATTCCTTGCTAAACCCGCTATTATCACCGTTTAAACCTGCGAGTTCCAGTCCAGCCGTTTGAACCTCTAACCACCATCGATCGGTCTTTGAAGACAACCATCCTAAAACCACCAGGGCAAATCGCCCTCCCATTTTTTTTCACCCTTTTTGTCCCCAAACCTGGGACGCATCTATCACACTCACACACCCGCCCTCTCCCAAATTTCCACTTCTCGTGTCCTAGGAAGCGGCACAGAGCCAAACCCGTACATTTATTTTCACAACCCACACAGGATCGCACATAAAATTCCTGCCGGTTGCTCTTGGCAGGCTGACAAGCCGCCATTTATTTGGTTTTTCTTTTATTAAGGCGGATGGATAGGGCCACCCATCTCCGAGGGCAGGCGGCCTGCCCTCTGGACCGCTGCACAAGGCTTTCAAAATGCCAGCAGGCAGGAAAAAAGGAGAGTCCGGGAACCAGACGTATGATCAGAGACGGCCACTGATGGTTTCCGTCTGGGAGCTCAGCCAGACCTCCGTCTGGAAACACTCTTCCATTCCAGGCCTCAGACGGGTTTCATCACCTCCTCCTTGGATATGCAGGGAGTCCTCGACTTACGCCCACGATTCAGCCCCCCCCCAACTTTCTATTGCTAACCGAGACGGGCGTTAAGTGAACTCTTGACCCATTTTTACAACCTTTTCTCTTCGTTCCCGCAAGCTCGTCGGCTGAATTTTTTTTCAGCTTTTCTTGCCACCGGTCTTAAGAGAATCGCTGCAGTGGTTAAGTTAGTAACACGGTCGTTCAGCGTTACCAACTGGCTTCCCCATTGCCTTTTTTTTTTCAATTTGCATTTATATCCCGCCCTTCTCCGAAGACTCAGGGCGGCTTACACTGTGTTAAGCAATAGTCTTCATCCATTTGTATATTTATATACAAAGTCAACTTTTTATTGCCCCCAACAATCTGGGTCCTCATTTTACCTACCTTATAAAGGATGGAAGGCTGAGTCAACCTTGGGCCTGGTGGGACTTGAACCTGCAGTAATTGCAGGCAGCTGTGTTTTAATAACAGACTGCCTTACCAGTCTGAGCCACAGAGGCCCGTTTGTCGGTCGGAAGGTCGCAAAAAGGGGATCACATGACCCCGGGGACACCGCGACCGTCGTAAATATGGATCAGTGTCCAAAACGTCTGAATTTTGATTGTGTGACCGCGGGGATGCGGCAACAGTCGTAAGTGTGAACCCCAGTCGTACGTCACTTATTTTCATTGCCGAATAATGGTCATTATTGGTCATTAAATTGGTCATTAAATGAAGGTTTGCAAGTTGAGGACTGCCTGTATATCCCTTCTACTGGTAGTCCTCGTCTTATAACCATTCGCTTTGTGACCAAAGTTACAACGGCAATGATTTATCACCACCCTTCACACTTAACAACCGTTGCAGCATCCTCATTGGCCATGTGATCAAAATTCAGATACTTGACAACTGGAATGTATTGATGTACTTAAGGCCGCCCTAAATTCAAACGGTCACTAAATGAATGGTTGTAAGATCTTGAGATTCTGGAAGGAGTGCAGAGAAGAGCAACAAAGATGGTTAGGAAACAGTTGGATAAAATGTACCAACAGTTGGATAAAATGTACCAAGAACGATTGCAGGAACTCGGTATGCCTAGTTTAATAAAAAGAAGGACTAGGGGAGACATGATAGCTGTGTTCCAATATCTCAGGGGTTGCCACAAAGAAGAGGGAGTCGGGCTGTTCTCCAAAGCACCTGAGGGTAGAACAAGAAGCAATGGGTGGAAATTAATCAAGGAGAGAAGCAACTTAGAACTAAGGATTCTGTTTATCAGTCTGAAATAGCATAGGGCAGTGGTAGTCAACCTGGTCCCTACTGCCCACTAGTGGGCGTTCCAGCTTTTATGGTGGGCGGTAGGGGGTTTTGCCCGATAACTGAAACACTTTCCTTTTTTTTTAATTTAATTGACTTTTTAAAAAATTTCCATAGCATTATTTAAAAACATTTTCATTAGGTTTTCATAAAATTCCCTGTGACAGTTTAAATTTCTGAAAATATACTATTTGTACTGCCCGCACATAAGTTTAGTTCACGTTACGTAAATGAAACTAAATGGCGCTATAGTGCGACCGCAAACAAAAGAGCCTCGTCCCAGAATAGCTCGCGCATCTCCCCCCACACCACCCTGCTGTAACAGACAAGCAGAGCTGGTAACTGGGGCCCTCCTCCCCAAACCCAATCCACGATGTGCGAGAGGCATGTGCCGACAATACACGGCGCAGTACTGTGGAACCGGTGGGCGGTTAGAAAATTTTACTACTAACAAGAGATACAAAAATGGGCGGTAGGTATAAAAAGGTTGACTATCCCTGGCATAGGGTCTCTTGCTTGGACTAGAAGACGTCCAAGGTCCCTTCCAGCTCTATTCTGATTGATGACTTACCTGACAGGTAGAACAATTAATCAGTGGAATGACTTGCCTCCAGAAGTTGTGAGTGCTCCTACACTGGATGTTTTTAAGAAGAGATTGGAGAACCATTTCTCTGAAATGATATTGTTGTGGCTCCCGCCCCCGAACCTGGCCCCATGCCCGAAAGTGCCTCGGAGCCGGGCCTGCTGCCAGAAAGTGGCTTGGACAGTGAGGGGGAAGGGCCGTCAGGATTGACCTCGGAAGCACCGGCCTCCCTGGATCAGCTCCAGGAGCCAGAAGCAGGCCAAGTGAAAGAGATAACGAGGCCTCCTTCTCCTGACTCTTTCCCCCCCCCCCAGGCCACGCCTGCAGACCCAGCTGACAGCAATCAGGCTTGGCTCAATCCCAGGTTTCGTAGGCAGGAGAGAAGGGAACGACAGAAACAGGGGAGGGGCAGGCCTAGAAGTGCTGAGTCATGGAGCCACACCCCACAGGATATAAAAGGAAGCAAGAGCTGGTGTGTCTCTTTGTATCAGGCAAATCCACCGATTGACTAGAGCTGAAGGTTGTGACTCACCAACTTCTTGGCAGCCAACGAGGGCTGTTGGCAGACGCTGGCTCTTTTGCTGCCAGAGCTGATAAGAGCCGGCTAATTAAGCCATCGTTCGGACGGAGGCGAGGAGGACATAACAGATATAGAGCAGGGGTGTCAAACTCAACTTCATTGAGGGCCGTATCACGGTTGTGTTTGACCTTGCGGGGGGAGATGGCCAGGGGGCATGGCCAGCTCGGATTGTGTCGGTGGCCCGAGCACTCTGTCAGCGAAAAAACAAGTTCCCAAGCTCCGCTGTCGGCTGCGATGGCCTCCTGCTACCCTCTGCCAGCAAAAACGGAGCTCGGGAGGGTGGCACTCCGTTTTCGCTGGCAGAGGCACCGCAGGCCGGTCCTTTGCTGTTTCCAAGGGGCCCGCGGACCTTGAGTTTTGACACCTGGTATGGGGTTTCCTACTTGAGGTTCCTTCCAACTCTTGTTAAGTTCTTTTTGCCGATTGCTTTCAAGCGGATCTTAGCCATCCCATGTTGCACTCAACAAATCGGGCTGTCACGGAGCGCGCATGCCCACCTCTCAGGAACTGGAACTGTGGCAGAGATGGGTTTCTCACATAAGTTTACCACCGGTTCGCCCCGCACCGAAAATGTGAGCGCGCACTGTTCTGTACCATATAAGGAGTGAAGCTATAGGCTTCACTCAGGTCCTCCAAAAAGGCGGGAAAATACTTAAAGCTCATTGGTTGAGCCATCTGGCAACCCTCTATCAAAGAGGACACTGCCAGACAAGCAGGTTGTTGGGTTGTATTTGTTGTGACCCTGGCTCAGGTAGGTAGTAGGAAACTCAGTCCGTGAAACAAACAAACAAACTTTATTCCAAGAGCTGAGAATTACTTCATTCCCAGCGTAGTTCAACTAATGCCTCCCAACACAAATTCCTCCGTCCTATCGCCAACTTTGGTCCAATTAGGCAAACTGCCAAAGGCCTTTCTTGGCAAACGTTCAGAAATCACAGGTACACAATAAATGCAAGAAGACGAAGCTATCAATGTTGTTTTCCGGCAAAGCCCAAAAGCCGTTGCTGCTCTTTTAAGCCTTATGGGAGGGGCCAATCATTTCTTGGCCCTACTCCCAAATCGTCCTCTTTGCTTGAGCTGCTCTTGCCTTCTGGCAGCTCTTCTCATGCGTGCATTAGGAACAGGCTCCTCCTGTTCCTCTGCCTCACTACTATCAGGCTCTGGAGGCTCTGGAGTCCGCACCTCACTCCCCGATGGCCCTGGCCTCACCTCAGCCTCATCGCTCTCCAACTCCGTTGCGGACCACAACAGTACTAGTCTACTAATAAAGAGCTGTTGTTACTGAAAGAGCTGTGTCCGTCTCTTCCATCATCGGATCTAACACGCACCTTCTGCGCGTGCACGCAGCCTTCTGTGCATGCGCTTTGCGCACGCGACTTGCACGCATGCGCGCACCTTAGAAAACATGGCTAAATAGGACGGCATAGCGCCGAGGTGGGCGAGCCGGCCTACCCGCAGGTCACCACTACTGGTTCGCTCGAACCGGTCCGAACCAGCTGAATGGCACCACTGGGTCACACGGCAAGCTGAGAGATGAGTTTTGGCTTTTCACCGCGGTGGTGAAAAAAAAAATTAATCCCCGCGGGTCAGCGCAACTCTGGCCCCTAGGAGAGAAAATAGCAGGAGCTGACAAGGGAGGCCTTTCAGTTCTTGGTGACAGGCGGGCTGTGAGAGACGACTTTGCGTCTGAGGCGTTAAACGGGCGATAATTACAGCTTAATCAGCCTGTAATGCAAATACTTTGGAGGAGGTGAAAGGAATGGAGAAAAATGGAAGAGGGGCAGAGGGGGAGGGGCGGACGGCGATTCCCCGCAGCGGCAGAAGACTTATGGGGTTTAATTAGTTGGAGTCAGTGATAAAGCCGGAAATGTAGAAAGGAGGGGTGGCAGGGAGGAGGGTGGGTGTTGGCGGAAAATGATTTGTGATGTTGCATCCTTCTCTCTCAGACTCTCTTCGCCAGAAATCTTGATTTTATTCTTCCCTGTCTCTCTGTAGGCCAGGTTTGGGGTTTTGAACCTGTTGGAACCAGGTTTAGGTTACGAAGATCAATTTCAATCAGAATGGTACTGGAAAGGACCTTGGAGGTCTTGTAGTCCAAGCAAGGGCCTCTGGTGGCTCAGCAGACTAAGTCTGTCTGTTATTAACAGCAGCTGCTTGCAATTACTGCAGGTTCAAGCCCCACCAGGCCCAAGGTTGACTCAGCCTTCCATCCTTTATAAGGTAGGTAAAATGAGGACCCAGATTGTTGGGGGCAATAAGTTGACTTTGTATATAAATATGCAAATAGGATGAAGACTATTGCTTAACACAGTGTAAGCCGCCCTGAGTCTTCGGAGAAGGGCGGGATATAAATGCAAATAAATAAATAAATAAATAAATAAATAAATAAATAAATAAATAAATAAATAAATAAATAAATAAATAAAAGCAGGAGAGCCTGTATCAGCGAGGTGCCGAGTGCCCAAAGGGCACGCCTGAAGCCAAAATGCAACGTGAGCACCCTGCACATGTGCCCTGCCCCCCCCCGCGCATGCGCCCTGGGGACCCTGCACCCCGTTTTGGCTTCCAGCTTGGTGCAGGCCCAAAACGGGCCCCATTTTGGGCCTGTAAAGCTGCCTTCACGAACCTGCAACCTCCGTGCATGCCTTGCTCTCCGCGCATGCGCACGCGTGTCCCCTGCATGCTCCCCTCCCCCCATGCATGTGTGGCAGAGACTCGAAGACCAGCTGGCCGGCAGGAGGCGTGGTAGAGCTGCGCAGGTGCGACAGCTGGTGTGCCCGCGGAGAGGGCTCTGCGTTCCAACTGTGGCATGCATGTCATAGGTTCGCCATCATGGCCCTATATCACTTCAGACAAGTGACTGTCCAGTCTCTTCTTAAAACTCTCCAGTGATGGAGGCACCCACAACTTGTGGTGGCAAGCTGTTCCAGGGGTTATTTGTCCACACTGTTTGGAAGTGTCTCCTTAATTCCAGGTTGCTTCAAAAGGAAAGGTCCTGTGTTAGAATAAAAGAGTTGGAAGGGACTTTAGAGGTCTTCTAATCCAACCCTTTGCTTAGGCAGGAAACCCTACACCACTTCAGACAAATGGTTATCCAATCTCTTCTTAAAAACTTATTTATTTTATTTATTTATTTATTATTTAGATTTTTATACCGCCCTTCTCCCTAAGGACTCAAGGCGGTGTACAGCCAAATTAAAACAATACAATATACAATTTTAAAACAACAAATTAAAATAACATATTCTATAATGGCCGAAAAATGTAAAAACCGCCAAATTTGACCCAATAAAACAGAATACCCAATTTAAAATTATTGAAATTCAAAAAATTCAAAATTTAAAAATTAAGAATTAAGCCAGTCCCGCTTGGATGAACAAGTACGTTTTCAATTCACGGCGAAAGGTCCGAAGGTCAGGTAATTGACGCAAACCAGGGGGAAGTTCGTTCCAGAGGGTAGGTGCTCCAACAGAGAAGGCCCTTCCCCTGGGGGCCGCCAGCCGGCATTGCTTGGCGGACGGCACCCTGAGAAGACCCTCTCTGTGTGAGCGTACGGGTCGGTGGGAGGCATAAGGTAACAGCAGGCGGTCCCGTAAGTACCCGGGCCCTAAGCCATGGAGCACTTTAAAGGTTGTGACCAACACCTTGAAGCGCACCCGAAAGACCACAGGAAGCCAGTGCAAACTGCGCAGGAGCGGTGTTACCCGGGAGCAACGTGTGGCTCCCTCAATCACCCGCGCAGCTGCATTCTGGACTAACTGGAGCCTCCGAGTGCACTTCAGGGGTAGCCCCATGTAGAGAGCATTGCAATAATCCAGACGAGAAGTGACTAGAGCGTGAGTGACCATGCATAAGGCATCCCGGTCAAGGAACTTCCAGTGTTGGAGCATTTGCAACTTCTGGAGGCTTCTCTCCTCGATTAGTTTCTATCCATTGTTTCTTGTCTTGCCTTCTGGGGCTTTGGAAAATAATTTGACCCCTTCCTCTTTGTGGCAACCTCTCAAATACTGGAAGACTGCTATCATGTCCCCCCCCTAGTCAGTGGTGGGTTCTACAGCCTCCTGCACCAACCTGGAAGCCAAAACAGGATGCGCAGGGTGGGGGCGCTCATGCGGGGGTACACATGCGTGGGGCCGCGTGCACATGCACGAGGCCAGACCCATGCACTTTTGGCACTTGTCACCAAAAAGGTTTACCATCACCGGTATAGGGTCTCCTGCTTGGCAGGAGGTTAGATTAGAAGACCTCCAAGGGGTCCCTTCCAACTCTGTTATTCTGTTTACTCTCTCAAGTACAGGCAAGGTTAAAAAAAAATCAAAGTCAAAATGAGACTCACTCGTCCCAACACAATTAAATCTCCCCCCCCCCCGGCTTTTTTTATCTTTACCTGCTGCGCACTTCCAGGTTTTCAGAGGGTTTTGGTAGCAGGATGTTGGCTTGCAAGTGGTCTCCAGATTCAAGATCCTGGCTTGCCCAGAAGAGTGGAAACGTGGTTGAGGGAAAGCTGGGAACGATGGAGTCGGGTAACCCTGTCAAAAATGTGCCCAAATAGACAGGTGCTTTGCTGAACCTTAGCAGATAAAGCAGCGTGAGCATATAAAACATTTGCTAGACCAATTCTAGAATACAGCTCGCCTGTTTGGAACCCTCACCACATCTCTGACATCAATACAATTGAACGAGTCCAGAAATATTTTACAAGAAGAGTTCTCCAGTCCTCTGAAAACAACAAAATACCTTATCCCACCAGACTCGAAATCCTAGGCTTAGAAAACTTGGAACTCCGTCGCCTTCGACAAGACCTAAGCTTAACTCACAGAATCATCTATTGTAATGTCCTTCCGGTTAAAGACTACTTCAGCTTTAATTGCAATAATACTAGAGCAATTAATAGATTTAATGTCAACCGCTTTAATCTAGATTGCAGAAAATATGACTTCTGTAACAGAATCATCAGTGCTTGGAATACTTTACCTGACTTTGTGGTCTCTTCCCATAATCCTAAAAGCTTTATCCAAAAACTTTCTACTATTGACCTCACCCCATTCCTAAGAGGACCATAAGGGGCGTGCATAAGCACACAAACGTGCCTACCGTTCCTGTCCTATTGTTTTTCTTTTCTTCTTCCTATATATATATATATATGCTTATACCTCCTAATATTTACCCATATATGTTTATATACTATATAATCTTTTGTATGATTCCTACATATATTGTTGTGACAAAATAAAATAAATAAAAAATAAATAAATAGTTGAAGATAAGACTGGGGACTGATTTGGTTATCAATCAGTGGTAGTCAACCTGGTCCCTACCGCCCACTAGTGGGCGTTCCAGCTTTCACGGTGGGCGGTAGGGGTTTTGTCCCATACTGAAGCATTTTTCTTCTTTTTAATTAAATTGACTTTAAAAAAAAAATTTCATAGCATTATTTAAAAAACATTTTCATTAGGTTTTCATAAAATTCCCCGTGACAATTTAAATTTCTGAAAATATACTATTTGTATCGCCCCGCGCGTAAGTTTAGTTCACGTTACGTATGTGAAACTAAATGACGCTATAGTGCGACCGCAAACAAAAGAGCCTCGTCCCAGAATAGCTCGCGCATCTCCCCCCACCCCACCCAGCTGTAACAAACAAGCAAAGCGGTAGCCGGCGCGCCCCCCACCCCAAAACCAATCCATGATGCGCGAGAGGCAGGCACAGACGATGATACATGGCGCATTACTGTGGAACCAGTGGGTGGTTAGAAAATTTTACTACTAACAGAGATACAAAAGTGGGCAGTAGATATAAAAAGGTTGACTACCCCTGTTATCAACGATGGAAGCAATGACACATCCAAATATCACAGATCTGAGTAAAATGGTGAGCTATGCAGAATTACTAGATGAAAAAAGAGATCTAAAATCGGTTCAGGATTTGAAAACTCAAGGAATAAACACGGAATGGTGGCCCTATCCACAAATCAAAACAAGATTTTAAAAAGACCAGGGAACAATATGGTATCAACGAGGAACAATTGGAAAGAGACAAATTACTACAAGGAACGGGGGTGGGGGAGGAGGAATGATTACTAAAATTTACAATTTTAAGATACAAAATGGAAGAAGGGACAGTCAAGGAGACAATGATTAGTTGAACCAGAAATTTCAGACCTAATATAGAATTAGAACAATGGGATAAATTATGGGAAAGGAATTACAAATTTACGATGGCAGTAGCCTGCAAAGAAAATCTTTATAAAATGTTTTATCGCTGGCATTTGCCCCCAGCCAGTGTTCTGTCCCCCTTTGCCTCCGTCCGACGATGGCTTAATTAGCCGGCATTATCAGCTCTGGCAGCAAAATAGCGAGCATCTGCCAAGTGTCTCTGTTATCTCCCTCGACGCAGATGAGTCTCCCAGGAACAAACAGTACTTCAGGTCTCAGTTAGCAGTTAATTTGCCTACTACGAAGAGGCACAGCAGCTCTTGCTGCCTTTATATCCTGTGGGGTGTGGCTCCATGACTCAGCACTTCCTAGGCCTGCCCCACCCCTGCTTCTCTTGTTCCCTCCTCTCCTGCCTACGAAACCTAGGGACCAGCCAGGCCTGATTGCCATCAGCTGGGTCTGGAGGCGTGGCCTGGGAGGAGAAAGAGTCAGGGGATGGAGGCCTCGTTATCTCCTCCACCTGGCTTGCCTCTGGCTCCTGGAGCTGAGCTAGGGAAGCCGGTGCTCCCGAGGTAAGTCCTGACGGCCCTTCCCCCTCACTTTCCAAGTCAGGAGGCCCGGCTCAGGGGGCACAGACACAACAGCCAGGTTGGCCAAAATGTTTCCAAATTTATCCCCCAAATGTTGGCGATGCGGCTGCAAATTAGAAACATACTACCATACGTACCATGGTGGACGTGCCCCAATACAAAAAAATTTTGGGTGCGAAATTAAGAGATGGCTGGAAGAAATTACGCCACAAAAGATAGAACTTCAACCGGAGCTGTTCTTATGACCACTGCAAATGGTCATAAATGTGAGAACTGGTCATAAGTCACTTTTGTCAGTGAGGTTTGTTAATTTTGAACAGTCATTAAATGAATGGCTGTGAGCGGTGCGGTGGCCTAGAGGTGGAGCTCTCGCCTCAAAATCAGGAGGCTGTGAGCTCGATCCTAGGTAAAGGCAGATATTTCTGTCTCTCAATGAGAATATATCTGCTGGGAGAAAAACTCCGCATTGGCGACAGGAAGGGCATCCGGCCAGTAAACACTCAGCTCCATTCAGTTGCCCAAGACTCCATCCTGCAAGGGATTACGGCAGTGGTGAAATTTGTTACTACGGGTTTTGTGGACGTGGCTTGGTGATGGGAATGTGACTGGGTGGGCGTGGCCAACTTTTTTTTACTTTTAAAAGCATTTTTTTACATGTTTTTAAAAGCCTCTGACGATCAAGCAACTCAGCTGGGATCACCAGATAAAAAATGCTTTTAAAAGGCTCTGATGATCCCAGCTGAGCCGCGCGATCATCAGAGGCTTTTTTTTTTTACTTTTAAAAGCATTTTTTGGGGGCGAAGAAAAAATGCTTTTAAAAGTAAAAAAAAAAGCGTCTGATGATCGCGTGGATTAGCTGGGCGTGGGGGGGGGCAGGGATTTTTGCTACCGGTTCTCCGAACCACCCGCCACCATCGCTACCGGGTCAGGCGATCCGGTCCGAACCGGGAGCATTTCACCCCTGGATTACGGGGTCTTTAAAAGACAATGATGATGATTAAATAAATAACCGAGGACTCTCTTTATTAGAATAAAAGAATATTTTCCCCCAGAATTATTAATGAAGAATGGAGAGAAGTGATTAAAAATCACTTTGTTCCATTACTCACCTTTAAAAGAGGGGAAACTTTTAGTAGTATGATGGTTATTGAAAAGTGGTGTTATTCAAAACTAAATCTATTTTAGATTTTGTTTCCCCAAATCAGTATTTTGGGAAAATATTGGGGTTTGGGGCTGCTATTATTATTATTATTATTATTATTATTATTATTATTATTATTATTATTATTATTATTATTATTATTATTATTATTATTATTATTATTATTTGGCTCTTATTGTTTATTGATTGTTGTTACTGGGTTGCCTATGCTTAGGATTGAATTGTCATTGTCCACCAGGGGGCAGCAGACATTCAAACCAATGTTATTTCTTGTACATATGAAATAAATACAGCTAGTCCTTGACTTACCAACAGTTCATTTAGTGACCATTCGAACTTACAAAGGTGAAAAAAAGTGACTTATGACCGTTTTTTCACACGACTGTTTGTAGAATCCCCATGGTCACGTGATCAAAATTCAGATGCTTGGCAATTGACTCATAGTTACGACGGCCGCAGTGTCCTGGGCCTTGTGATCCCGTTTTGCGACCTTCCGATAAGCAAAGTCAATGGGGAGTCCAGATATACGTAACTGGGTTACTAACTTAGCAACTGCAGCACTTCACTTAACAACGGTAAAATCGGGGCAAAAAAACCCCACTTAGCATCGGTCTCACTTAGCAACGGAAATTGTGGTCGTAAGTCGAGGACTCCCAATAAGGCCCCCTATTGTATATTCTGAGTCAATTCAGCAGGTTCAGTTCCCTTGGCTTGGGCTGGGCGAGAAATGTCATTGAATTGAATAGAACAGAATACAATTTTTTATTGGCCAAGTCCTCTGAGCACAATGAGGTCAAAAAAGTCAAGATGGCAGCTATGGTGCTGCAGTGGAAACTTTGGTTGGGTGTTTCTACACTCACTGCTGGTGTGCGATGCCTCAGTTAATAATAATAATAATAATAATAATGTTTTAATTTGTATACCGCCCTTCTCCCGAAGGACTCAGGGCGGTGAACAGGCAAATAAAATACAAACAGAAACATACACCATAATTAAAACAACCCTTAAAAAACTGATTCAAGTATGCCAGAAATTTAAAATAACATTACACCCCATACAAATTACAACAATTTAAAACCCACAATTAAAATTTAAAATTTAAAATCAGGCCAGTCCAGCCATATGGAATAAATAGGTTTTAAGTTCGCGGCGAAAGGTCCTAAGGTCAGCTAGTTGTCGAAGCCCGGGGGGGGGAAGCTCGTTCCACAGGGTAGGAGCCCCCACAGAGAAGGCCCTCCCCCTGGGGGCCGCCAGTCGACATTGTTTGGCTGACGGCACCCTGAGGAGTCCCTCTCTGTGGGAACGCACCGGACACTGGGAGATAGAAGCCGGCAGTAGACGGTACCGTAAGTAGCCCGGTCCTAAGCCAAGGAGCGCTTTAAAGGTGGTAACCAATACCTTGAAGCGCACCCGGAAAACGACAGGTAGCCAGTGCAGTCTGCGCAGGATAGGTGTTACGTGGGAGCTCCGAACCGCTCCTTCAATAACCCGCGCAGCCGCATTCTGGACTAGCTGAAGTCTCCGGGTGCTCTTCAAGGGGAGCCCCATGTAGAGAGCATTGCAGTAGTCGAGACGAGAAGTAACAAGAGCATGAGTAACCGTGCATAGGGCATCCGGGTCCAGGAAGGGACGCAACTGGCGGATCAGGCGAACCTGATAAAAAGCTCTCCTGGAGACGGTCACCAAATGATCTTCAAAGGACAACCGACCATCCAGGAGCACGCCCAAGTTGCGTACCTTCTCCATCGGGGCCAACAACTCACCCCCTGCAGCTGACTGTACCGAAGTGCCAGCATCCACAGCCACTCCGTCTTGGAGGGATTAAGTTTGAGCCTGTTCCTCCCCATCCACACCTGTACGGCTTCCAAACACCGGGACAGTTGTGCTTAGTGCACCTTGAAAAGGGAAGGGAGGAATGGAAATTTGAAGACAAGGGGAAATTAAGGTTAACAGTAGCAGAGTTGGAAGGGACCTTGGAGGTCATCTAGTCCAACCCCCTGCTCATGGAGAGATCCGCACTAGGGATTCGAACCGCCGACCTTTCTGATCGAGGCGCTCAGCGTCTTAGCCCCTGAGCCACCTGGTCAGGCGAAAATGATGAATAAAATAAACGAGTAAAATAAAAAGAGGTGGAAAAAAAATCTTCACCCTGCCCTCATCTGAGGACACCACCAGCTCTCTTGGAACCTGGGCGTGTGCGGATGTGGCTCGTTGCAATCCTAAAAAAAAAAGAGGGGGAGGGTCCTTTTAGGATTCCTTCTCCCCCCCCCCCACTTTTAATTCCCAGTCTGGACAGTTCCCTGGAATTTGCCAGCGGCAAAAATTTCCCTGCTGAGGCATTCAATTTGTAGGGCATTTTTCTTCCCAGAAGTCTCCACGGGTAGGTGGGTGGGTGGGTGGGAAGGGGGGAGCTTTATTATCTTCCCCTGTGGGCAAGAGAAGACCGATTTCCCACTTTTATGCAAAGCAAAGCTCTTCCCCCCCCCCCAAACCTGCCTCCTCCGCCACTCACAGTCGGTATTAAAGGAGAGAGAGAGAGAGAAAACTCTGAATAATTTACCAAGGCCCTTCATTAAATTGGCTATATTTTTGGCAGCTTCCTCGGAGTTTTTTTTCTTCTTCCCTTTCTTTAGCAAGGAAGAAGTCAGCCCTTCATTAGAAGTCCCTAAGCATCAAACCCTTTTCCAGGCTGGGGGCTTCGCTCTCTGAAATTCGAGTGGGGGGGGAAGGGGATTCCGTGTTCGAGTTCACACACACACACACACACGCCTTGTCCTCATTACCCTGGAAAAGTCCTCTTGGGTGCTGGAGAAAGGGGGGGGAGGGGAAGAGCGGGGGTGGGGTGTTCACAGAATGGATGAGGCAGGATAAAAAAGCAGGAATTGATTGTGTTCGCTTCGGCTGCACGCGTAGTATCCTCCTGATCACAACCTGGCACACAGGGACATAAAAGTACACAAATTTGTCGTCGCTAGGTGTGCTCAGATTTTCTGTAGCCCAGATGCTTCAAGGGGAATGCGCTGGATATTTTGGGTGCATGCACGGGTTGGAGGGAGGGAGGGAAAGAAGGGAGGAAGGGACGGTGGGTGAATGAATGCATGGGTTCATAGATGGATGAAAGGAAAGGAAAGGAAAGGAAAGGAAAGGAAAGGAAAGGGAAGGAAAGGGAAGGAAAGGAAAGGTAGAAAGAAGGAAGGGATGGAGGGATGGAAGGAAGGGAAAGGAAGGGAAGGGAAGGGAAGGGAAGGGAAAGAAAGGAAAGGAAATAGGGAAAGGAAAGGAAAGGAAATAGGGAAAGGAAAGGAAAGGAAGAAAGGAAAGGGAAGGGAAGGGAAGGGAAGGGAAGGAAAAGTAAGGTAGAATGAAGGAAAGGATGGAGGGATGGAAGGAAGGGAAAGGAAGGGAAAGGAAGGGAAGGAAAAGAAAGGAAAGGAAAGGAAAGGAAAGGAAAAGAAAGGAAAGGAAAAGAAAGGAGAGGAAAGGAAGGGAAGGGAAGGAAGGAAAGAAAGGAAAGGAAAGGAAAGGAAAGAAAGGAAAGAAAGGAAAGAAAGGAGAGGAAAGGAAAGGAAAGGAAAAGGAGAGGGAAGGGAAGGGAAAGAAAGGTAGAAAGAAGGAAGGGATGGAAGGAAGGGAAGGGAAGGGAAGGGAAGGAAAGGAAAGGAAAAGAAAGGAGAGGAAGGGAGGGAGGAAGGAAGGAAGGAAGGAAGAAAGGAAAGGAAAGGAAAGAAAGGAAAGGAAAGGAAAGAAAGGAGAGGAAGGGAAGGGAAGGGAAGGGAAGGTAGAAAGAAGGAAGGGATGGAGGGATGGAAGGAAAGGAAAGGAAAGGAAAGGGAGGAAGGAAGGAAGGAAGGAAAGGAAAGGAAAGAAGGAAGGAAAGGAAGGAAAGGAAGGGAAGGGAAGGAAGGAAAGGAAAGGAAAGAAAGGAAAGGAAGGAGGAAGGGAAGGGAAGGGAAGGAAAAGAAAGGAAAGGAAAGGAAAAGAAAGGAAAGGAAAGGAAAAGAAAGGAGAGGAAAGGGGAGGGAAGGGAAGGGAAGGGAAGGTAGAAAGAAGGAAGGGATGGAGGGATGGAAGGAAAGGAAAGGAAAGGAAAGGAAAGGAAAGGAAAGGAAAAGAAAGGAGAGGGAAGGGGAGGGAAGGGAAGGGAAGGGAAGGGAAGGGAAAGAAAGCTAGAATGAAGGAAAGGATGGAGGGATGGAAGGAAAGGAAAGGAAAGGAAAGGAAAAGGAGGAAGGGTGAATGGCTGCATGGGTACAAGGATGCATAGATTGATTGGAGGAAAGGGAGGGAGGGAGGGAGGATGTATGAGTGAATGGGCAAATTATTTAGCATTTAGACTTGAATACCACTTCGCAGTGCTTTACAGCCCTTTCTAAGTGGTTTACAGAGTCAGCCTCTTGCCCCCAACAATCTGGGCCCTCATTTTACCAACCTCGTAAGGATGAAAGGCCGAGTCAACCTCGAGCCGGTCAGGATCAAACTCCTGACAGTGAGCAGTGATTTAGCCTACTGCAATACTGCATTCTAACCACTGCGCCACCACGGCTTTGCTGCTATTAATATTAATTACCGGTAGTTATTAATATTAATTAGTGCAGCAATAACAGCCACACCGGCACTTTATGTTGGATAAAAATAGAATGATCGATTAGATGGGCGTTTCACACTTTAGCCACGCGTGGACTTCCCTACGCAGGCTGGCTTGGGAATTCTGGGAGCTGAAATCCACACCCTGGATCAGAGATACCATCCTGGAGCTACTAATTAGCCAATGTTAAACAGCAGGCCGAGGGAAACCTCCATGTCCCGGAGCAGTATACCAGAGACCCAACAGAAATAGGAGTTCTGCTTCCTCTCTTAGCATCGGCAAAGCGGGAAAAGGAGAAAGCCAAACCAATCAAAGATTTGAACTCCTGTCAAGAGGCCCAAACCGGTTTAACAAGTTGAGCCAGACAGGATATCTCTCGTTTGTGCCGATGTACCTCATTCCTAAAAGTCTAGCCCCTTCCCCAATCTCTGAGCTGGGGAGGGGCGGGAGTGGGGGGATGTGCATCTTGGCTGCAAAGCAAAAGAATTAGACCAAAAAGTTGTTTAATTTTTGGGGGGGGGCTGGGGTGTTAGGCCTTCTTCTTCTTTTTTCATAATTCAATATAAATTTTATTGAATTTTCACAAACAATTTTCATTCAACTCTTGTGCATGACTGTCACCATTTACATATCATCCCATTAGTGTTCTCCTATACTCTGTAGTTAATTTAATTAAATTAAAAGACGCTTGCTCCTGGGGAGGAAAGCTATGGCAAATCTAGACAGCGTACTAAAAAGCAGAGACATCACCCCGCCAACAAAAGTGCGTCTTGTCAAGGCTGTGTTTTTCCCAGTTGCAATGAATGGCTGTGAAGGCTGGACCATAAGAAAGGCTGAGCGCCAAAGAATGGAGGCCTTTGAACTCTGGTACTGGAGAAGAACTCCTGCGAGTCCCTTGGACTGCAAGGCGATCCAACCGGTCAGTCCTAGAGGAGACCAACCCTGACTGCTCTTTAGAAGGCCCGATCCTGAAGATGAAACTGAAATATTTTGGCCACCTAATGAGAAGGAAGGACTCCCTGGAGAAGAGCCTAGGGAATGATGGAAGGCAAAAGAAGGAGAAGAAGAGAACTAGGTGGTTGAATGGAGTCACTGAAGCAGTCGGCGTGAACTTAAATGGACTCCAGAGGATGGTAAAGGACAGGAAGGCCTGGAGGAACATGGTCCATGGGGTCGCGATGGGCCGGACACGACTTCGCAACAACAACAAATACTCTATATAATTTTACTAAATTATATTTACTAATTCTAATTAGAATTTCCAATTCTTACTAATTCTACTATTTTTGATCCAATTATACCATTTCTCCCATATTACATAGAAATCCGAATCTATCCGTTCTTTCAGTTCAAGTGTCATTTTGTCCACCTCGGCACAATCCAATATTTTTCTAATTATTAACTCTTCAGAGCAGAGGTCTCCAACCTTGGCCACTTTAAGACTTGTGGACTTCAATTCCCAGAGTTCCTCAGCCAGAATTCTGGGAGTTGAAGTCCACAAGTCTTAAAGTGGCCAAGGTTGGAGACCCCTGCTTCAGAGGTTGTATTTGAGCTTCTCCAACATTGCGCAAATGCCAATCTTGCTGCTGTTGTCATATGTAAAATGATATATGTTGGGGTTTCTTTTTTTCATATTTTGTTTTCATCATTCCTAGAAGAAACAGCTGTGGTGTGTATTCTATCTGGAAGCCTGTGACTTCCTGTATCCAACTATGTATTTTCAGCCAATATTTTTTTGTTTTGGAGCATGACCACCATGTATGAAAGAAGGTACCTTGCTTTTCTCCACATTTCCAACAATTGAGGCCTCTGGTGGCTCAGCAGACTATGTCTGTCTATTATTAGACTAGACTAGACTAGACTAGAATAGAATAGAATTTTTTTATTGGCCAAGTGTGATTGGACACACAAGGAATTTGCCTTGGTGCATATGCTCTCAGTGTACCTAAAAGATACGTTCATCAAGGTACAACATTTACAACACAAATGATGGTCAATATATAAATATCAATCATAAGGACTGCCAGCAACAAAGTTACAGTCATACAGTCATAAGTGGAAGGAGATTGGTGATGGGAACGATGAGAAGATTAATAGTAGTGCAGATTCAGTAAATAGTCTGACAGTGTTGAGGGAATTATTTGTTTAGCAGAGTGATGGCCTTCGGGGGAAAAACTGTTCTTGTGTCTAGTTGTTCTGGTGTGCAGTGCTCTATAACGTAGTTTTGAGGGTAGGAGTTGAAACAGTTTATGTCCTGGATGTGAGGGATCTGTAAATATTTTCACAGCCCTCTTCTTGATTCGTGCAGTATACAGGTCCTCAATGGAAGGCAGGTTGGTAGTAATTATTTTTTCTGCAGTTCACAGCTGCTTGCAATTACTGCAAGTTCAAGTCCCACCAGGCCTGAGGTTGACAGCCTTCCATCTTTTATAAGGTAGGTAAAATGAGGACCCAGATTGTTGGGGGCAATAAAGTTGACTTTGTGTATAATATACAAATGGATGAAGACTATTGCTTGACACAGTGTAAGCTGCCCTGAGTCTTCGGAGAAGGGTGGGATATAAATTCCAATAAAATAAATAAATAAATTGGGGTTTAAATTTGGATATATTTTTGTCAATCTAGAAGGTGCCAGATACCAACAGTAAAACGTTTTATATTGATTTCCTTTGTATTTTGCCGATCTGGTCACTTTAAAGGTAAATGTTCCCCTCGCACATATGTGCTAGTCGTTCCCAACTCTAGGGGGCGGTGCTCATCTCCGTTTCAAAGCCGAAGAGCCAGCGCTGTCCGAAGACGTCTCCGTGGTCATGTGGCCGGCATGACTCAACGCCAGAGGTGCATGGAACGCTGTTCCCTTCCCACCAAAGGTGGCCCCTATTTTTCTACTTGCATTTTTTACATGCTTTTGAACTGCTAGGTCGGCAGAAGCTGAGACAAGTAACGGGAGCTCAGCCTGTTACGCGACACTAGGGATTCAAACCGCTGAACAGCCGACCTTTCGATCGACAAGCTCAGCATCTTAGCCACCGAGCCACCACGTCCCTTTTCTGGTCACTTTAGGCCTTCTTTATAAACCTGGTTTGTAACCAGTAGCCTGCTTTAAGCCAGCACTGGGCAGACCCTCCTGCTATTGTCACGCAGGATAGTGTGAACCTGTCGCCTGCATAGACAACGCACACCGTTTGTGTGTTTGTGTAGGATGATTAAGCAAATTAAATCAGCCAGGCTCAATTCATCCCATACATGGGATCTGGGTTAATGATATGAAATAGCGGAGCAAACTTGTGATGTTGGTGTGCGAAGCCACATTCACACCCCTTTGTGAGGCAGGCTGGCGGTTCAGACCACAGCCAGCTCCACACAACACGGGGCAGACGGGAACCCCATTTCTTTTTTCTTTTCCCAAGTTTTTTTTTATTTTTTTACAAACCTATCAATGCATGAGCAGCGCAGCACCTGGGTATCATGCATTCCAATACAAATAAAACTAGTAAAATTAATCATAGTTTAGAATAGAATAGAATAGAATAGAATAGAATAGAATAGAATAGAATAGAATAGAATTTTTATTGGCCAAGTGTGATTGGACACACAAGGAATTTGTCTTGGTGCATATGCTCTCAGTGTACATAACAGAAAAGATACGTTCATCAAGGTACAACATTTACAACACAATTGATGGTCAATATATCAATATAAATCATAAGGATTGCCAGCAACAAGTTATAGTCATACAGTCATAAGTGGAAAGAGATTGGTGATGGGAACTATGAGAAGATTAATAGTAGTGCAGATTCAGTAAATAGTCTGACAGTGTTGATGGAATTATTTGTTTAGCAGAGTGATGGCCTTCGGGAAAAAACTGTCCTTGTGTCTAGTTGTTCTGGTGTGCAGTGCTCTATAGCGTCGTTTTGAGGGTAGGAGTTGAAACAGTTTATGTCCAGGATGTGAGGGATCTGTAAATATTTTCACGGCCCTCTTCTTGATTCGTGCAGTATACAGGTCCTCAATGGAAGGCAGGTTGGTAGCAATTATTTTTTCTGCAGTTCTAATTATCCTCTGAAGTCTGTGTTTTTCTTGTTGGGTTGCAGAACCGAACCAGACAGTTATAGAGATGCAAATGACAGACTCAATAATTCCTCTGTAGAACTGGATCAGCAGCTCCTTGGGCAGTTTGAGCTTACTGAGTTGGCGCAGAAAGAACATTCTTTGTTGTCCTTTTTTGATGTTAGCTGTCCATTTTAGATCTTGCGATATGATAGAACCTAGAAATTTGAAGGTTTCTACTGTTGATACTGTGTTGTCTAGTATTGTGAGAGGCGGAAGTATGGAAGGGTTTCTCCTAAAGTCTACCACCAACTTACGTTCAACCAACTCATTGATAATAATTCTAATAATTTGTATTAAGTTGCAGTCTGTCATTATTCAATTATTGCATATTTTCTCTCGTCATTGTTTTTATTTTATTATATAAAAGTGTATGCACTAATATTCCCCCTTCTCTTATTTCTCTCTCTTATTCTAACTTTGAATCGTATCACTTTATTTAAAAAAAAAATCGTTTTCTTTCAATCCTACCTAACTTCTAGTCATGTCACCTACCTAAAAAAAAGAGAGAAAAAGAAAAGCAAATCGGAACAACAACAAAAAAAAAGGAGAAATCATCTATCCATCGTCTCTTGCCCGCTTCAATACTTTAATTGCTATGCTTTTGAACTGCTAGGTCGGCAGAAGCTGAGACAAGTAACGGAGCTCAGCCTACGCGACAATTAGATTCAAACCGCTGAACAGCCGACCTTTCGATCGACAAGCTCAGCATCTTAGCCACCGAGCCACCACGTCCCTTCTCTGGTCACTTTAGGCCTTCTTTATAAACCTGGTTTGTAACCAGTAGCCTGCTTTAAGCCAGCACTGGGCAGACCCTCCTGCTATTGTCACACAGGGTAGTGTGAACCTGTCGCCTGCATAGACAACGCACACCGTTTGTGTGTTTGTGTAGGATGATTAAGCAAATTAAATCAGCCAGGCTCAATTCATCCCATACATGGGATCTGGGTTAATGATATGAAATAGCGAGCAAACTTGTGATGTTGGTGCTAAGTCGCACTGACTTTAGGAGGTCTGTTCGGACCACAGCCAGCTCTATACAACACAGGGCAGACGGGAACCCCATTTCTTTTTTCTTCCCCCCCCCCAAGTTTTTTTTATTTTTTTTACAAACCTATCAATGCATGAGCAGCGCAGCACCTGGGTATCATGCATTCCAATACAAATAAAACTAGTAAAATTAATCATAGTTTAGAATAGAATAGAATAGAATAGAATAGAATAGAAAAGAATAGAATAGAATTTTTATTGGCCAAGTGTGATTGGACACACAAGGAATTTGTCTTGGTGCATATGCTCTCAGTGTACATAAAAGAAAAGATACGTTCATCAAGGTACAACATTTACAACACAATTGATGGTCAATATATCAATATAAATCATAAGGATTGCCAGCAACAAGTTATAGTCATACAGTCATAAATGGAAAGAGATTGGTGATGGGAACTATGAGAAGATTAATAGTGCAGATTCAGTAAATAGTCTGACTGTGTTGATGGAATTATTTGTTTAGCAGAGTGATGGCCTTCGGGAAAAACTGTTCTTGTGTCTAGTTGTTCTGGTGTGCAGTGCTCTATAGCGTCGTTTTGAGGGTAGGAGTTGAAACAGTTTATGTCCAGGATGTGAGGGGTCTGTAAATATTTTCACAGCCCTCTTCTTGATTCGTGCAGTATACAGGTCCTCAATGGAAGGCAGGTTGGTAGCAATTATTTTTTCTGCAGTTCTAATTATCCTCTGAAGTCTGTGTTTTTCTTGGTGGGTTGCAGAACCGAACCAGACAGTTATAGAGATGCAAATGACAGACTCACACCTCTGTAGAACTGGATCAGCTCCTTGGGCAGTTTGAGCTTACTGAGTTGGCAGAAAGAACATTCTTTGTTGTCCTTTTAGCTGTCCATTTTAGATCTTGCGATATGATAGAACCTAGAAATTTTACTGTTGATACTGTGTTGTCTAGTATTGTGAGAGGCGGAAGTATGGAAGGGTTTCTCCTAAAGTCTACCACCAACTTACGTTCAACCAACTTATTGATAATAATTCTAATAATACACATTTGTATTAAGTTGCAGTCTGTCATTATTCAATTATTGCATATTTTCTCTCGTCATTGCTTTTATTTTATTATATAAAAGTGTATGCACTAATATTCCCCCTTCTCTTATTTCTCTCTCTTATTCTAACTTTGAATCGTATCACCCTTTATTTAAAAAAAAAAATCGTTTTCTTTCAATCCTACCTAACTTCTAGTCATGTCACCTACCTAAAAAAAAAGAGAGAGAAAAAGAAAAGCAAATCGGAACAACAACAAAAAAAGGAGAAATCATCTATCCATCGTCTCTTGCCCGCTTCAATACTTTAATTGCTATGCTTTTTTTGAACTTACCTCCCCATATGCCTCTCTTGGATCTTTATCTCTCCCTGTATCTACTTCTTGGCTGTTCAATCTGGATATTTCTCCCACCCACCCCCATTTCTAGGGAGTCTAGATTTAAATCTCGTTTTGTTTTGTTCCAAGGGAAAAATAAAATCTCTTCCAGACAGTTCCGGTGGGTCGGCCAATTTCCTGCAAAGAGGTTTTTGTCCCGTATTCTCAGCACTTCCTGTTGTGAGGTGACTTCCCCCTCATCCCACCCCCCATGAGCAACTTCTCTGCTAGGCTACGCTCCCTTCCTGTGCCGCAGAAGGATGTCCTCCATCATCTTCCCTTGGGAAAATGGGACAGGAAGCTGCTGGAATAGATGGCCGCCGTGTTTCTCAACTTTGGAAATCCCACAGATGTTTTTTTTCTCAGGAGGCAATTGGACTTTTCTCGTTTGTTTGTTTTCTTGCGAAGACGTCTCGCTTCTCCTCCAAGAAGCTTCTTCAACTGCGACAGGATAGCAGGGGAATGGAAGGATTTATATTCCTTGCAGACAGCTGGTCATTTGCATCCTTTTAGAGCAGTGCCGGAAGCGGTACGCGAAACTATCCCGCGAAGAATGCGCGGCCTCGCTGGCTCCTATTCCACGTTCCTGTGATCACATGCGCGATGGTTAGCTGGTTGTTGCATGCGCGGGAGCGGCAGAACCCAGAAGAGTGGCGTTCCGTCACACTGCGCAGGCTGGCGCCCGACCTTCCAGGTTGACATTGCACGCATGCGCGATGGCCAGCTGTTCGTCGGACGCGCTTCCATGCCAATATCCAGGTGTTTGGGTGCCAGCTCGCACATGCGCGATGGACCACCGCTCTTGCAGGTATCGGTGCTTCCATTCTTGCTAAGGCCAGCGGGGCCGTGCATACCTTGTGGGACGGTTTTGCGTGCTTCTTCCAGCTTCTTGGATGAGAAGCGAAACGCCTTCAAAAGAAAAGAACAAGAAAGTCCAGTTGCCCCCTGTAAAAGCACCTTTGGGACAACCTGGATCAAGGGTCTCCAACCTTGGCAACTTTAAGACTTGTGGACTTCAACTCCCAGAGTTGCTCAGCCAGCTTTGCAACAGAAAACAGAACAAAACGGAACAGAATTCTCTATTGGCCAAAGTGTGGGTGCATAAGCTCTCAATGTACCTACAAGCAACGAGTGATAAATCATGACCATAATCATCGTAAAAATACATTCATCATAAGACACAACACTTAAGTGATAGTCATAGCCTCTGTGGCTCAGACTGGTAAGACAGTCTGTTATTAACACAGCTGCTTGCAATTACTGCAAGTTCAAGTCCCACCAGGCCCAAGGTTGGCCTTCCATCCTTTATAAGGTAGGTAAAATGAGGACCCAGATTGTTGGGGGCAATAAGTTGACTTTGTATATAATATACAAAAAGGATGAAGACTATTGCTTAACATAGTGTAAGCCGCTCTGAGTCTTCGAAGAAGGGTGGGATATAAATGCAAATTAAAAAAAAAGTGATCAACAAAACTCACGCTAGGATACTAAATAAAAACAATATAAATAATAAGGTACAAGCAACAACGTTGTAGTCATTAAGAAGATAAGGAGATAGGTATTAAGAAAGATGAGAAGGATAATAGTACCATAGCCCTACGGTGTTGTGCGAATTAGCTGTTTAGCAGAGTGATGGCAGATAGTTAAAAGATATACAGTAATAGCAATATCGTGTTTCCCCGAAAATAAGACCTCCCTGGATAATAAGCCCCCCTCAAAATCCCCCCCGAAAATAAGACCTCCCCAAAAATATTTAACCGCATGCGCAGCCGGTCCCCACCATTTCCTCTGATTAGGGCAGGGGTCTCCAATCTTCACAACTTTGTGGACTTCAGCTCCCAGAATTCCTCAGCCAGCTTTGCTGGCTGAGGAATTCTGGGAGTTGGAGTCCACAAGTCTTAAAGTTGCCAAAATTGGAGACCCCTGGATTAGGATTAGGGAGATAGAGCTGGAAATCAGGTAAGACAGCAAGAGGGGCCCCATCTCGCTCCATGTGCCCCAAAATAATAAACCCACCCCAAAAATAAGGCCAAGCGCTTATTTCGGGGTTCAAAAAAATAGAAGACAGGGTCTTATTTCCGGGGAAACAGGTTTTTTTTAATTTGCATTTATATCTCGCCCTTCTCCGAAGACTCAGGGCGGCTTACACTATGTCAAGCAATAGTCTTCATCCATTTGTATATTATATACAAAGTCAACTTTATTGCCCCCAACAATCTGGGTCCTCATTTTACCTACCTTATAAAGGATGGAAGGCTGAGTCAACCTTGGGCCTGGTGGGATTTGAACTTGCAGTAATTGCAAGCAGCTGCTATTAATAACAGACTGTCTTAGCAGTCTGAGCCACCAGAAGCCCCAGTATAAAGACAGTCTCAATTGTGGTTGTAAATGGAGGACTACCTGCCTATTTTTCTAGCCTTAAACTTCTGTTTTCTGCCCCGCTCTCAACAACACTGGGCAGCTCGCAACAATCATAAAAATCGCAATAAAATCAGTGAAACGGTTAAAAATAAAAGATTAAAAGGTGGCAAGTGCCTAACTCTCTTTTGCCGTAGGCCAAGGGTAAAGAGCATGTATTACGGTGTATGTATTATGTATTACAGAAGCCCAAAGCTTCTGTTGCCACGTGAGACCGTTGTTAAGTGAATCGCTGCAGTTGTGAATTAGTAACACGGTTGTTAAGTGAATCTGTTGCTTGTCAAGACGTTTGGAAAAGCCGATCGTTCAAAGTCACAGCGGCCCAGGAAAAACGCAATTAGTAACCATTTTTTCACACCACCATTGCGGCATCCCCAATGGTCAGGTGATCAAAATTCAGCCGCTCTGCAACCGGTTCCTATTTACGACGGTTGCTGCGTCACGTGATGATCCCCTTTTGTGATGCTCTGAGCACGAAGTCATCGGGGAAGCCAACTTCACTTTTAACAAACCGCCTTCCTAATTGAACGACTGCAACGATTCACTTAAACCAGAGATGTCCAAACCTGACCCCTTGTAAGAGTGGCAGACTTCAACTCCCAGAATTCCCTAGCCAGCAACTTGCTCTTATTTATGGCTGGTGTTCTGTCCTCCTTCGCCTCCGACCGAGTGATGGCTTAATTAGCCAGCACTATCAGCTCTGGCAGCAAAATAGCGAGCGTCTGCCAAGTGTCTCTGTTATCTCCCTCGACGCCGGTGAGTCACCCAGGAACAAACTTCAGCTCTTAGTTAATCAGTTGATTTGCCTGCTACGAAGAGGCACAGCAGCTCTTGCTGCCTTTATATCCTGTGGGGTGTGGCTCCATGACTCAGCACTTCCTAGGCCTGCCCCACCCCTGCTTCTGTTGTTCCCGCCTCTCCTGCCTACGAAACCTAGGGTCAAGCCAGGCCTGATTGCCATCAGCCGGGTCTGGAGACGTGGCCTGGGGGGGGGGGGAAAGAGTCAGGGGACGGAGGCCTCGTTATCTCTTCCACCTGGCCTGCCTCTGGCTCTGAGCCAGGGAAGCCGGTGCTCCCGAGGTAAGTCCTGACGGCCCTTCCCCCTCACTTTCCAAGTCACTTTCTGGCAGGAAGCCTGGCTCCAAGTCACTTTCTGGCAGCAGGCCCAGCTCGGAGGGCACAGACACAACAGCTGGGGAGTACTGGGAGTTGAAGTCCGCCACTCTTCAAGGGGCCAAGTTTGGACACCCCTGCCTTAAAACCATTATGGCAAGAAAGGTTGTAAAACAGGGCACAACACATTTAACAAACGTCTCATTTAACGGTTCCATTGTGGTTGTCAGTCCGAGGCCTACCTGTCCTTATTTACAGCCATGCCTTATAATGGATACAACTGAGTTGCACTTGATTTATTTCTTACATTTTCCCTGCCTGCTTACGTGGGGGGGCGGGAATCAAAGTGTGCCCATGACGTCACTCCTACACCCCAGTGATGTCACCCCGCAGGCTCAGAGACCCAACTGCTTCTCTCCTTTCATTTATCCATCTCCCCACCATTCAAAAACCCAAATTGCACAACCCGATCGACCTCCCCCGCCCCCCGACTTGCAAGCCAAGTGCTGCCAGCCGCACGCAGGAGTTTGATTGAAAAAGAGGCTTGGAGGGCTTGGGGTGTCGTGCAAAGTCACACACACACACCCCAAACCATCGCTTTGTCCCAGTGGTGAAATCCAATTTTTTTTACTACCGGTTCTGTGGGCGTGGCTCGGTGGGCGTGGTGTGGAAGGGGAAGGATACTGCAAAATCTCCATTCCTTCCCCACTCCTGGGGGAAGGATATTGCAAAATCTCCATTCCCACCCGATTCTGGAGTCAGCCAGAGGTGGTATTTGCCAGTTCTCCGACCTGCTCAAAATTTCCGCTACCGGTTCTGCAGAACCTGCTGGATTTCACCCCTGCTTTGCCCCCAAACCCAACCCACCTAGAGCGCACCACAGCCCAGGGAGGGGAAGGAAAGGAAGATCTGGTGCGCTTCCCCAACTCTGGCCTCTCTCTGCAATCCGCAAGCCAGGACCCTCCATTGCAAAAATATGGGGAAGGGTATCCCAGACCGACCCTGTCCGGGTATCGGTGCCCAAGACTTGGGGGTGGGAGCAGAGTGAGGTGGGGGGGACTATCTGGGATACACATCAGTGCAAATGACACAACAGTGATTGGTCTCATTCGAGACAATGACGAATCCGCATATAGACGAGAGGTCGAACGACTAGCCTTGTGGTGCAACCAAAACAATCTGGAACTGAACACACTCAAAACCGTAGAAATGGTGGTAGATTTTAGGAAAAACCCTTCCATACTTCCACCTCTCACAATACTTGACAACACAGTATCAACAGTAGAAACCTTCAAATTTCTGGGTTCTATCATATCGCAAGATCTCAAATGGACAGCTAACATCAAAAACATCATTAAAAAAGGACAACAAAGAATGTTCTTTCTGCGCCAACTCAGTAAGCTCAAACTGCCCAAGGAGCTGCTGATCCAATTCTACAGAGGAATTATTGAGTCTGTCATTTGCACCTCTATAACTGTCTGGTTCGGTTCTGCAACCCAACAAGAAAAACACAGACTTCAGAGGATAATTAGAACTGCAGAAAAGATAATTGCTACCAACTTGCCTTCCATTGAGGACCTGTATACTGCACGAATCAAGAAGAGGGCCGTGAAAATATTTGCAGATCCCTCGCATCCTGGACATAAACTGTTTCAACTCCTACCCTCAAAACGACGCTATAGAGCACTGCACACCAGAACAACTAGACACAAGAACAGTTTTTCCCGAAGGCCATCACTCTGCTAAACAAATAATTCCCTCAACACTGTCAGACTATTTACTGAATCTGCACTACTATTAATCGTTTCATAGTTCCCATCACCAATCTCTTTCCACTTATGACTGTATGACTATAACTTGTTGCTGGCAATCCTTATGATTTATATTGATATATTGATCATCAATTGTGTTGTAAATGTTGTACCTTGATGAACGTATCTTTTCTTTTATGTACACTGAGAGCATATGCACCAAGACAAATTCCTTGTGTGTCCAATCACACTTGGCCAATAAAATTCTATTCTATTCTATTCTATGTGGGGTGGTGGGGGGAGATATCCGCTATCGACCCCATCCACGCATTGGTGCAAGGAGTGGGGGAAGGGATATCCTGGACCAACCTCATCCAAGCATTGGGAAGATGGGGGGAGGGAGGGATATGTGGGATCGATCCCATCCATGCAAGGAGTGGGGTTTTTTTTATCCATGATCGACTCTACGCATCTGTGAATCCGCGGAGGGGGGAATGATATCCGGGATCGACCCCAGTCGGTGAAACGTATGGGAGGATTTATCCGGGATCGACCTGGTCCATGCACTGGTGCAAAGACTGGCAGAGATGGGGGGGTGGGGGGAGAAACTATCTGGGACCACCGACCCCGTCCACGCGTCGGTTTCTAATAGGAGAGGAGGCTGATATCCATGATCGACCCCGTCCACCCACCATTGCAAGGAGTGGAGGGGGAGGGGATATTGTGGACCTACCTCGTCCACGCATTGGAAAGAGTGGGGGGAAGGGATATCCTGGGCCGACCTCGTCCAAGCATTGGAAAGATGGGGGAGGGAAAGGGATACGCAGGGTCGACCCCAGTCCACACATTGGTGCAAGGAGTGGGGGAGGGGACGACAGAGTGTGGGGGGGAACTATCTGGGACTGACTGACCCCGTCCACGCGTCGGTGCAAATGGGAGGGGGGGAAGATATCCGTGATCCACCCCGTTCACGCACCGTTGCAGAGTGGGGAGGAGGGATATTCTGGACCGACCTCACCCACACATTGCAAAGAGTGGGGGAGGGATATGCGGGACCCCTGTCCACGCATCGATGCAAGGAGTGGGTGAGGGAGGGGAAAACTATCTGGGATCGACCCCATCCAGGCACCGTTGCAGAGTGGGGGAGGGGAGAGGATATTCTGGACCGACCTCATCCACGCATTGCAAAGAGTGGGGGAGGGATATCCTATGCGGGATCGACCCCCGTCCACGCACCGTTGCAAAGAGTGTGGGGGAGGGGAAAAACTATCTGGGACCGACCCCGTCCACGCACCGATGCAAGGAGTGGGCGGGGGAGGGGAATTTCTGGACCGACCTCATCCACGCATTGCAAAGAGTGGGGGAGGGATATCCTGTGCGGGACCGATCCCATCCATGCAAGGAGTGGGGTTTTTTTTATCCATGATCGACTCTACGCATCTGTGAGTCCGCGGAGGGGGGAATGATATCCGGGATCGACCCCAGTCGGTGGAAAGAGTGGGGGAGGGGATATCCGGGATCGACCCTGTCCACGCACTGGTGCAAAGACTTGGGGGGGGGACTATCTGGGAGCGACCCCATCCACGTGTTGTTTTCTAAGAGGGGAGGGGGAGGTGATATCCATGATCCACCCATAGAATAGAATAGATTAGAATAGAATAGTTGCAAAGAGTGGGGGAGGGTATCCACGATCGACCCCCCCCACCCGGTCTACGCAGCTGTGCGTCTGTGCAGGGTGGGGGAGTGATATCCGGGATCGACCCCCATCGGTGAAACGTATGGGAGGGGATTTATCCGGGATCGACCTGGTCCATGCACTGGTGCAAAGACTGGCAGAGATGGGGGGGTGGGGGGAGAAACTATCTGGGACCACCGACCCCGTCCACGCGTCGGTTTCTAATAGGAGAGGAGGCTGATATCCATGATCGACCCCGTCCACCCACCATTGCAAGGAGTGGAGGGGGAGGGGATATTGTGGACCTACCTCGTCCACGCATTGGAAAGAGTGGGGGGAAGGGATATCCTGGGCCGACCTCGTCCAAGCATTGGAAAGATGGGGGAGGAAAACTATCTTGGATCGACCCCATCCACGCATTGCAAGGAGTGGGGAGGGACGACAGAGTGTGGGGAGGGGAAAAACTATCTGGGACCGACCCCGTCCACGCACCGATGCAAGGAGTGGGCGGGGGAGGGGAATTTCTGGACCGACCTCATCCACGCATTGCAAAGAGTGGGGGAGGGATATCCTGTGCGGGATCGACCCCCGTCCACGCACCGTTGCGGTGAGTGGGGGAGGGGAGGGGATATTCTGGACCGACCTCGTCCACGCATTGCAAAGAACGAGGGAGGGATATCCTACGCGGGATCGACCCCCGTCCACGCAGCGTTGCAAAGAGTGGGGGAGGGGAGGGGAGGGGATATTCTGGACCGACCTCGTCCACGCATTGCAAAGAGTGGGGAGGGATATTCTGGACCGACCCCGTCCACGCACCGTTGCAGTGAGTGGGGAGTGAGGAGGGGGGGGAGGCTTTCCTCCCGCGGGTGGGACGCGAGGCCAGGCCACGCGGCGTCTCTCTCTCTCTTCTTCCCCCCCCCCTTTTCCCCACTTTGCATCCGCCTGCCGGAACGCGCACAGCAGCCCCGAGGTGGGGAGGAGGAGGAAAGGGATACGCAGGGTCGACCCCAGTCCACACATTGGTGCAAGGAGTGGGGGAGGGGACGACAGAGTGTGGGGGGGAACTATCTGGGACTGACTGACCCCGTCCACGCGTCGGTGCAAATGGGAGGGGGGGAAGATATCCGTGATCCACCCCGTTCACGCACCGTTGCAAAGAGTGGGTGAGGGGAGGGGAGGGGATATTCTGGACCGACCTCATCCACGCATTGCAAAGAGTGGGGGAGGGATATGCGGGACCCCTGTCCACGCATCGATGCAAGGAGTGGGTGAGGGAGGGGAAAACTATCTGGGATCGACCCCATCCAGGCACCGTTGCAGAGTGGGGGAGGGGAGAGGATATTCTGGACCGACCTCACCCACGCATTGCAAAGAACGAGGGAGGGATATCTTATGCGGGATCGACCCCGTCCACGCACCGTTGCAAAGAGTGTGGGGGAGGGGAAAAACTATCTGGGACCGACCCCGTCCACGCACCGATGCAAGGAGCGGGGTGGGGGAGGGGAATTTCTGGACCGACCTCATCCACGCATTGCAAAGAGTGGGGGAGGGATATCCTATGCGGGATCGACCCCCGTCCACGCACCGTTGCAAAGAGTGGGGAGGAAAACTATCTGGGACCGACCCGTCCACGCACCGATGCAAGGAGTGGGTGGGGAGGGAGGGATATCCTGGGCCGACCTCGTCCAAGCATTGGAAAGATGGGGGAGGGAAAGGGATACGCAGGGTCGACCCCAGTCCACACATTGGTGCAAGGAGTGGGGGAGGGGACGACAGAGTGTGGGGGGGAACTATCTGGGACCGACCGACCCCGTCCACGCGTCGGTGCAAATGGGGGGGGGGGGAGATATCCGTGATCCACCCCGTTCACGCACCGTTGCAGAGTGGGGGAGGGGAGGGGATATTCTGGACCGACCTCATCCACGCATTGCAAAGAGTGGGGGAGGGATATGCGGGATCGAACCTGTCCATGCATCGATGCAAGGAGTGGGTGAGGGAGGGGAAAACTATCTTGGATCGACCCCCGTCCACGCACCGTTGCAGAGTGGGGGAGGGGAGAGGATATTCTGGACCGACCTCACCCACGCATTGCAAAGAATGGGGGAGGGATATCTTATGCGGGATCGACCCCGTCCACGCACCGTTGCAAAGAGTGTGGGGGAGGGGAAAAACTATCTGGGATCGACCCCGTCCACGCACCGATGCAAGGAGCGGGGGAGGGGAGGGGAAATTCTGGACCGACCTCATCCACGCATTGCAAAGAATGAGGGAGGGATATCCTACGCGGGATCGACCCCCGTCCACGCACCGATGCAAGGAGTGGGTGGGGGAGGGGAATTTCTGGACCGACCTCATCCACGCATTGCAAAGAGTGGGGAGGATATCCTGTGGA
The DNA here is from genome assembly GCF_028640845.1 of Ahaetulla prasina. Lineage (NCBI taxonomy): Eukaryota > Metazoa > Chordata > Lepidosauria > Squamata > Colubridae > Ahaetulla > Ahaetulla prasina. Next base: position 369,922,907 of record NC_080539.1, on the reverse strand, counting down.
TCGACCCCGACCACGCACCGATGCAAGGAGCGGGGGAGGGGAGGGGATATTCTGGACCGACCACATCCACGCATTGCAAAGAATGAGGGAGGGATATCCTACGCGGGATCGACCCCCGTCCACGCACCGATGCAAGGAGTGGGTGGGGGAGGGGAATTTCTGGACCGACCTCATCCACGCATTGCAAAGAGTGGGGGAGGGATATCCTGTGCGGGATCGACCCCGTCCACGCACCGATGCAAGGAGCGGGGGAGGGGAGGGGAAATTCTGGACCGACCTCATCCACGCATTGCAAAGAATGAGGGAGGGATATCCTACGCGGGATCGACCCCCGTCCACGCACCGATGCAAGGAGTGGGTGGGGGAGGGGAATTTCTGGACCGACCTCATCCACGCATTGCAAAGTGGGGAGGGAATTTCTGGACCGACCCGTCCACGCACCGTTGCGGTGAGTGGGGGAGGGGAGGGGATATTCTGGACCGACCTCGTCCACGCATTGCAAAGAACGAGGGAGGGATATCCTACGCGGGATCGACCCCCGTCCACGCAGCGTTGCAAAGAGTGGGTGGGGAGGGAATTTCTGGACCGACCTCATCCACGCATTGCAAAGAGTGGGGAGGATATCCTGTGCGGGATCGACCCCGTCCACGCACCGATGCAAGGAGCGGGGGAGGGGAGGGGAAATTCTGGACCGACCTCATCCACGCATTGCAAAGAATGAGGGAGGGATATCCTACGCGGGATCGACCCCCGTCCACGCACCGATGCAAGGAGTGGGTGGGGGAGGGGAATTTCTGGACCGACCTCATCCACGCATTGCAAAGAGTGGGGGAGGGATATCCTGTGCGGGATCGACCCCGTCCACGCACCGATGCAAGGAGCGGGGGAGGGGAGGGGAAATTCTGGACCGACCTCATCCACGCATTGCAAAGAGTGGGGGAGGGATATCCTACGCGGGATCGACCCCCGTCCACGCACCGATGCAAGGAGTGGGTGGGGGAGGGGAATTTCTGGACCGACCTCATCCACGCATTGCAAAGAGTGGGGGAGGGATATCCTGTGCGGGATCGACCCCCGTCCACGCACCGTTGCGGTGAGTGGGGGAGGGGAGGGGATATTCTGGACCGACCCCGTCCACGCACCGTTGCAGTGAGTGGGGAGGGATATGCGGGATCGACCCGTCCACGCATTGCAAAGAGTGGGGAGGGAGGGAGGGGCTTTCCTCCCGCGGGTGGGACGCGAGGCCAGGCCACGCGGCGTCTCTCTCTCTCTCTCTCTCTCTCTTCTTCCCCCTTTTCCCCACTTTGCATCCGCCTGCCGGAACGCGCACAGCAGCCCCGAGGGTGGTGGTGGGGGAAAGGAGGAGAAGGAGGAGGAAAAGGGAGGCGGGGCTTGCGGGCGGGCGCGCGTGCGAGAGGGGGCGGGGCTTGGCGAGGGGGGGGGCGGGGCGGGGCCGGGAAATGCAGCGGCGGAGCAGCAGGTGGTGCTGCCGCTCAGCCGCAGGAGCGAGCGCGGGGGTCCGCAGCCGCCATTAGACAATAGGAGGAGCGGCGGCGGCAGCAGCAGCAGCAGCCGAGGAAAGGCGAAGCGAGGCGGGCGAGGCCCCGGGAGGGGAAACTGCGCCGCTTGCCCTTCGCGTCCTTCCGGCCTTGGGCGACCAGCCCCGCTCGGGCCCGCAGCTCAGGCGCCTCCCCGCTTCCCAGAGCGAGAGCGAGAGAGGGGGGGCTCTGCGGGGGGGCTTCTTGCAACGGACCCCCCCCCACCCCCGGGGGAGCCATCCCCGATTGAGAGACCCACAAAGGCCGCCTCTCTCCTGCTGCAGAAGCCGCCGCCGCCGCCGCCTGGCGCTTCCTCGGCCGCCTTTGGCCGGTCGGCGGGGGGTGGCGGCTTTGCAAGCGGCTGCAGGAGGAGGAGGAGCAGCAGCAGCAGCAGCCGCCGGCTGGCTGGCTGCCTCCGGCTCGGCTGCCTCTCCCCGATTGGCATGATGTTTCCGCAAAGCCGGCACTCGGTAAGAGGAGGGAGAGGGGGGAGGAGAGTGGGGAGGGGGTCGGATGGGGAGGGCTTGCTTGCATGCATGCATGCGTGCTCAGGGACCCAGGGAGGAGCGTGTCGTGGGAATGCGGGGTTATGGAGGGAGGGCGGTTGGGTGCAAAGGGAGAAGGGGAGGGGCAGTCCAATGCCGCGGGTGCGTTCAGGATCGGTGGACCTTTCGGAGTTGGGGGAGGAGATCTGGGAGGGGGAAACACGGACCCCCGTGGGGAGGAAGGAAGGAAAAAAAAAAGAAACCACGACTCAAAGGGGAGGGGGGGCAGAGAAAAAAAAGGGGGAGGGGGCAGGGAAGCATGGGTGCCCAGAAGTCGGGGAGCCCCCTCCTATATTAAGGGTAGGGGGGAATGCTCTCTTGGTACACTGAGAGCATATGCACCAAGACAAATTCCTTGTGTGTCCAATCACACTTGGCTAATAAAAAATTCTATTCTATTCTATGGGGCAGTGAAGCATGGGCATCGGTTGCCCAGAAGTCGGGGAGCCCCCTCCAATATTAAGGGGAGGGGGGGGTTAGGGACAAGGAAGCATGGGTGCCCAGAAGTTGGGGAGCCCCCTCTTATATTAAGGGTAGGGGGGAATGGGGCAGGGAAGCATGGGCATCAGGGTGCCCGGAAGTTGGGGAGCCCCCTCTAATATTAAGGTTAGGGGGGAGGGGGCAGGGAAGCATGGGTGTCCAGAAGTCGGGGAGCCCCCTCTGATATTAAGATTAGGGGGGAGGGGGCAGGGAAGCATGGGTGCCCAGAAGTCAGAGCCCCTCCGATATTAAGGTTAGGGGAGGGGCAGGAAGTATGGGCATCAGGGTGCCCAGAAGTCAGGGAGCCCCCCCTGATATTAAGGGGAGGGGGCAGGGAAGCATGGGCATCGGGGTGCCCAGAAGACGGGGAGCCCGCTCTGATATTAAGGTTAGGGGGAGGGGGCAGGGAAGCATGGGTGCTCAGAAGTCGGGGAGATTAAGGGGAGAGGGGCTAGAGGGGAGGGGGCAGGGAAGCATGGGCATCGGGGTGCCCAGAAGTCGGGGAGCCCCCTCCTATATTAAGGGTAGGGGGGAATGGGGCAGGGAAGCATGGGCATCAGGGTGCCCAGAAGTCGGGGAGCCCCCTCCAATATTAAGGGGAGGGGGGAGGGGGCAGAGAAGCATGGGTGCCCAGAAGTCGGGGAGCCCCCTCCAATATTAAGGGTAGGGGGCAGGGGGTAGAGAAGCATGGGCATCGGGGTGCCCAGAAGTCGGGGAGCCCCCTCCAATATTAAGGGTAGGGGGCTTCGGGGGGAGGGGGCAGGGAAGCATGGGTGCCCAGAAGTTGGGGAGCCCCCTCCGATATTAAGGGGAGCAGGCCTAGAGGGGAGGGGGCAGGGAAGCATGGGCATCGGGGTGCCCAGAAGTCGGGGAGCCCCCTCCGATATTAACGGTAGCAGGGAGGCGTTAGTGGAGATTGCAAGGGGTGATTTCTCTCCCCCCCCACCCAACCTCTCTAGTTTTGCAAAGGAGCCTTTGACATAAAGGAAGGGGAAAGAGAAAGGGGGGGGCCTTTGGGGAAGAGGGGAAAGGAGGGTTGGGGGAACCAGGTGCGGGAGGTGCAGCCAGAAGGGAGGTGGTGGGTTTTTTGGGGGGGGAGGAAGGGGGGTTCCTCTTGCAGGAGATATCCCCCCCTCCCCTTTCCCAAAGCAGCAACAGCAAAAACAAAAATCTTAAGGGGGGCAAGCCACGGAATTGGGGCATAAAAGGAAGGGCGTGGACCTGGGGCTGGGGAGAGAGAGAGAAAAAAAACCATATCTGGGCCATGGGACGGTGGAGGTGGGTGGAATGGGCACTGGTGATCCTCTCCCCAGAGGGGCACAGGCCTGGCTGGGCATCACCTGGCTGGAAGGGGGCCAAGAAAAGTGCACCCCAACCAATGGTGGCAGGGTGAGTGGAGAAGATGAGCGTGGGTTAAGAAACTAGTCCTCATTGAGGAGGGGAGTGGACCCTTTATGTTGGTGGGGTGAGAAGAGGGGCTTGGGAGGCCCCACAGAAAAGTCTCATGACGTTAAGGGCCATGAATTGAGAGGGGAGGAGGGCAGAGGGGTTTGAGGGTGGGAAAAGTGGAATTGGATTGGAAGAGATTTGCAAAATATGGGGACTGGAGGGGGGCCTATAAATAAAATAAACTCAGTTTCTCCCCACCCAACCTCTCTAGTTTTGCAAAGGAGCCTTTGACATAAAGGAAGGGGAAAGAGAAAGGGGGGGCCTTTGGGGAAGAGGGGAAAGGAGGGTTGGGGGAACCAGGTGCGGGAGGTGCAGCCAGAAGGGAGGTGGTGGGTTTTTTGGGTGGGGAGGAAGGGGGGTTCCTCTTGCAGGAGATATCCCCCCCTCCCCTTTCCCAAAGCAGCAACAGCAAAAACAAAAATCTTAAGGGGGGCAAGCCACGGAATTGGGGCATAAAAGGAAGGGCGTGGACCTGGGGCTGGGGAGAGAGAGAGAAAAAAAACCATATCTGGGCCATGGGAAGGTGGAGGTGGGTGGAATGGGCACCCCGGTGATCCCCTCTCCCCCAGAGAGGGGCACAGGCCTGGCTAGGCATCACCTGGCTGGAGGGGGGCCAAGAAAAGTGCACCCCAACCAATGGTGGCAGGGTGAGTGGAGAAGATGAGCGTGGGTTAAGAAACTAGTCCTCATTGAGGAGGGGAGTGGACCCTTTATGTTGGTGGGGTGAGAAGAGGGGCTTGGGAGAGCCCCACGGAAAAAGTCTCATGACGTTAAGGGCCATGAATTGAGAGGGGAGAGGAGGTCAGATGGGTTTGAGAGTCGGAAAAGTGGAATTGGATTGGAAGAGATTTGCAAAATATGGGGACTGGAGGGGGGCCTATAAATAAATAAACTCAGTTTCTCCCCCCCCCCCTTTCCCTTACTTTGCACTCTGATATCTGATGGATTGAAGTAGATGAAAGGAATGAAACCCGCCAGAAACCTAAGCCGCCTGCCCTCTGCTTGGTGGGAAATGAGTCTCCGCAGAGGGAAAAAAATAAAATAAAAGCTGATTTTTGTAGGATGTAAAAGAATAGAATGAAACGGGGGGGGGAGGGGGGAGGAAGGCCACCGGATTTCCGATTACAGGAAAGCAGGTTTAATTTTGCTTTTCAAAAGGAAGAAGGCCCAGACTGAAAACAACAGGGAAAGGGAACTTTGCTTTGCCCCACCCACTCAAAAAATTTCCTTTCCAGAGCCCAGGTCAATGGACTTAAAAGATTTGTGTGACCCCAGGTTGTGCTGTTGTGGTAAAGCTGTTCAGGATCTTGGGGGGGGTTGGGGGTTTGAATACAGCAAAAGTCACCAGATCCTAAAATAAAATCCGGCTGATGATTTTGTGTAGAAAAACCAGGAAAGAAAAGGAAGATCTTGCTTGGATAACTGAAGAGTTTTCCAAAGGACTGGATTTTGTAGACGTTATTGAAGAACGCCCCAAAATAAAAGTTTTCTAGCACCAAAGGGAAAATTAATGCATTAAATAATTTATTTTTTTTTAGTAAAAAAGTTTTATTTCCATTTTCCAACAACCTATTCAATATACAGTCTCTTATTCAACATTAGTCATTAACTTTCATTTGTTACTTATTCGGACCTGCCCAGCTACCACTTCCTTCCTTAACAAACCTTTCCTCCTCCCTTCTCTACTTTCTTCTACTTTCTTCATCCTTCCTCTCCTTCGCTTTTCTACATCCTCTCCTCCTTCCCTACTCTTCTCTTCCACCCTTTCTAACCCTCTCTCTTTCCCCTTTCTTCTTCCTCTCCTTTCCCCCTTTTCTACCTCTCTCTTTCCTACCTACTTTCTTCCTTCACTCTCTCCTCTCCCTTTCCATTCCCTTCTGAAATGGCAGCTGAGCAGCCCCGATTTCATTTCAAATTATTTCTATTTCTTAATTACATATCTTCAATCATTCCTTTACATTGATCCTTCATCTCTCCCCCCTTCCCCTCCCTCCCCCCCCCCCGAGACTTCCCAGAACAAAGTACAGGGTATAAGATTAACAATCATAAATTAAAATACAACATAAGTCATAATCCATTAAATAAATTAATGTAGGTGTAGCGTTCTTACTTTGGAGTAAAAATTTGTTTGGATTGGTGAGGCCCACATCCAATTAAGCCATAATGGGCTTTTCCCTTCCAATAACCTGAACTTAGCCGTTTGCGATTTGCACTCTTTGTGTTACAACTTAAGGTGGGTGATGTTTGGACTCTCCGAGGGTGACTAATTTAACAAATTTGTGTTTAAACAAGCCAGGGATTACAGGAGGCCTGCAACAGTGAATGCGGGTAGGTGGAAAAAAAACACAAGTAGTTCTCGATTTATAACAGTTCAGTTAGTGACCGTTCGAAGCTACAACATCACTGAGAAAAGGGACTTACAACCATTTTTCACACTTACAATCCCCATGGTCACGGATAGCTCAGGCTGGTAAAGCCTGTTATTAAGAACACAAAGCCTGCAATTACTGCAGGTTCAAGCCCGGCCCGAGGTTGACTCAGCCTTCCATCCTTTATAAGGTAGGTAAAATGAGGACCCAGATTGTTGGGGGGGCAATAAGTTGACTTTGTAAAAATATACGAATAGAATGAGACTATTGCCTTATACACTGTAAGCCGCCCTGAGTCTTCGGAGAAGGGCGGGGTATAAATTTTAAACAAAAAAAAAACAAAAAAAAAATTTACCTTTGGATGTTTGGCAAATGGTTCATATTTATGATGGTTGTAGGGTCCTGGGATCTTTTGCAACCTTTTGACAAACAAAGCCAGTGGATGCCTGATTCACTTAACAGCAGTGTTACTAACTTAACAACTGCCGTGATTCACTTAACAAATGCAGCAAGAAAAGTCGTTAAAATGGGACAAAGCTCACTTGACAGATTTCTCACTTAGCAACATAAACATTGGCCTCAATTGTGGTCGTAAGTGGAGGACTGCCTGTAATCTTGGTGGATCACTACCCAAAGCAAGAGATGGACTGATGCCCGCCAAAACCGCTAATCGTTGCAGTCGCTAAAGACAGATAGAATAGCTGGATGGCTAAAATCTGATGCTTCCTCTAAAACGGGGTCTCCAACCTTGGCAACTTTAAGCCTGGAGGACTTCAACTCCCAGAATTCCCCAGCCAGCTTTGCTCTAAAGCATCTGTTTGCAGTTGTCCAGATATCAAACTGATGCATCCAGGTGGACCTGGATTATATCAAAACAAACCAAATTACAGTGTACTCCTCGAGACCACAGTTGAACCCAAAATGTCTGTTGGTAAGCGTGGCCGTTGTGAAGTGAGCTTCCCCCCCCTTTTTCGACCTTTTTTGCCACCATTGTTAAGTGAATCACTGCGTTGTTAAGTGAATCATGTGGTCATTAAGCGAATCTAGCTTTTCCCCTTTTGACTTTATTTGTTGGAAGCCGGCTGGGAACCCCGGATACAGCAACTGTCATAAATACTAATCATTGCCAAGCTCCCAAAATGGTCATAAGTGTGAAAAGTGCCATTGTAACTTTGGTCACTAAACGAATGATTGTAAGTTGACTACCTTTTAAAGCAGGGGTCTCCAACCTTAGCAACTTTAAGACTTGTGGACTTCAACTCCCAGAGTTCCTCAGCCAGCTTTGCTGCCACAGGGAGGAGGGGGTGAAGCTATTTTCCAAAGCACCTAAAGGCCAGATAAGGAATAATGGATGGAAACTGATCAAGGAGAGATTCAACCTAGAAATAAGGAAATCTAAAGGAAATAAGCACCACTACACAAAATTTCTTTCTCGCACCAGCCTTGCTGGTCCCAAACAATTCTGCTGTTGCAAACGTATTGAATATTCTATGTTTGAGTTGAAGTCCACAAGTCTTAAAGTTGCCAAAGTTGAAGACCCCTGTTTTAAAGGGTCTTTAAACCAAGGGTTTTCCAGCCTCAGCCATTGGCAGGGGTGAGATTTCTGTTCCATTAATTCGCCACCCAGCGTGGCCCATTTGTGGAGAATTATGGGAGTTGAAGTCCACCTGTCTGGAAGTTGGGAAATGTAGTTTTCAAGATATTCAAGGCCTCAGACATCTCAAAAGAAATTTTCTGGGCCGTGCAGTGAGCAATTTAGGTAACCGCTTTTGGATGGACAGCTGGCTGTATCATGTATTTAATAATAAATCAATAAAAGCCAAATCTTGGCCATCAACTTATGACCACAATTGGGATTAAACTTCCGTCATTAAGCAGTGCAGGCGTGAAACAAGTTGCCTCCTATTGTATGATTTTTTCCCACACTTCTTTAGCAAATCATTGTGGTCATTAAGTGAATTGTGCAGTTATTAAATGAATCCAGCTTCCTCCATGGTCTTTGCTTGTCTGGGAGGGTTACAAATGATCCCCCAGGAATCTGAGACCACCGAAAATACATACCAGTGGATTTTGATCATGTGACCTATTGGGACACCGCAACGGAATCGTAATTAGGGCCTCTGGTGGCTCAACAGACTAAGTAAGTCTGTTATTAACAGCAGCTGCTTGCAATTACTGCAGGTTCAAGTCCCACCAGGCCCAAGGTCAACTCAGCCTTCCATCCTTTATAAGGTAGGTAAAATGAGGACCCAGATCGTTGGGGGCAATAAAAGTTGACTTTGTATATAATATACAAGGGATGAAGACTATTGCTTAACATTGTAAGCCGCCCTGAGTCTTCGGAGAAGGGCGGGGTATAAATTTTAAACAAAAAAAAAACAAAAAAATTTTTTACCTTTGGATGTTTGGCAAATGGTTCGTATTTATGATGGTTGTAGGGTCCTGGGATCTTTTGCAACCTTTTGACAAACAAAGCCAGTGGATGCCTGATTCACTTAACAACCGTTGTTACTTACTCGACGAAACCGCCGTGATTCACTTAACAAATGCAGCAAGAAAAGTCGTTAAAATGGGACAAAGCTCACTTGACAGATTTCTCACTTAGCAACATAAACATTGGCCTCAGTTGTGGTCGTAAGTGGAGGACTACCTGTAATCTTGGTGGATCACTACCCAAAGCAAGAGATGGACTGATGCCCGCCAAAACCGCTAATCGTTGCAGTTGCTAAAGGCAGATAGAATAGCTGGATGGCTAAAATCTGATGCTTCCTCTAAAACGGGGTCTCCAACCTTGGCAACTTTAAGCCTGGAGGACTTCAACTCCCAGAATTCCCCAGCCAGCTTTGCTCTAAAGCATCTGTTTGCAGTTGTCCGGATATCAAACTGATGCATCCAGGTGGACCTGGATTATATCAAAACAAATCAAATTGCAATGTACTCCTCGAGACCACAATTGAACCCAAAATGTCTGTTGGTAAGCGTGGCCGTTGTGAAGTGAGCTTCCCCCCCTTTTTCGACCTTTTTTGCCACCTTTGTTAAGTGAATCACTGCATTGTTAAGTGAATCATGTGGTCATTAAGCGAATCTAGTTTTTCCCCCTTTGACTTCGCTTGTCGGAAGCCGGCTGGGAACCCCGGACATAGCAACTGTCATAAATACTAATCATTGCCAAGCTCCCAAAACGGTCATAAGTGTGAAAAGTGCCATTGTAACTTTGGTCACTAAACGAATGATTGTAAGTTGACTACCTTTTAAAACAGGGGTCTCCAAACTTAGCAACTTTAAGACTTGTGGACTTCAACTCCCAGAATTCCTCAGCCAGTCCACAAGTCTTAAAGTTGCCAAGGTTGAAGACCCCTGTTTTAAAGGGTCTTTAAACCAAGGGTTTTCCAGCCTCAGCCATTGGCAGGGGTGAGATTTCTGTTCCACTAATTCACCACCCAGCGTGGCCCATTTGTGGAGAATTATGGGAGTTGAAGTCCACCTGTCTGGAAGTTGGGAAACGTAGTTTTCAAGATATTCAAGGCCTCAGACATCTCAAAAGAAATTTTCTGGGCCGTGCAGTGAGCAATTTAGATAGCCGCTTTTGGATGGACAGCTGGCTGTATCATGTATTTAATAATAAATCAATAAAAGCCAAATCTTTGCCATCAATTTATGACCACAATTGGGATTAAACTTCCATCATTAAGCAGTACAGGCGTGAAGCAAGTTGCATCCTATTGTATGATCTTTTTCCCACACTTCTTTAGCAAATCATTGTGGTCATTAAGTGAATTGTGCAGTTATTAAATGAATCCAGCTTCCTCCATGGTCTTCGTTCTCTGGGAGGGTTACAAATGATCCTCCAGGAATCTAACACCACCGTAAATACATACCAGTGGATTTTGATCACGTGACCTATTGGGACACCGCAACGGAATCGTAATTAGGGCCTCTGGTGGCTCAACAGACTAAGTAAGTCTGTTATTAACACAGCTGCTTGCAATTACTGCAAGTTCAAGTCCCACCAGGCCCAAGGTCAACTCAGCCTTCCATCCTTTATAAGGTAGGTAAAATGAGGACCCAGATCATTGGGGGCAATAAAAGTTGACTTTGTATATAATATACAAGGGATGAAGACTATTGCTTAACATTGTAAGCCGCCCTGAGTCTTTGGAGAAGGGCGGGATATAAATTCAAATTAAAAAAAAAATTAAAAAAAATTGTGAGGATTGGTGATAAACCATTTTTTTTTTTTTTTTGTTCAAAAAGTTTTTATTGGTCAAAAAAGGTATATACAAATACATATCAGGTATGGCAAATTTTCATTTTTCTTATCCTAGATAAGAATTTTACTCAAATTTTTTAACACATACAACAGCCATATGGCAAGCAGGTGACACGAAGTAGCTAAGTTTACAAATCTTACATACGCAATAAAGAAGGGTCAAGAATAAACAGAATATCATACAAAAGAGAATAAGGAAAACCAACACAATACCAAATATCTTTATCACTTCCTAGTTTTGGATCTCAGAACTCTGGGTTCAGCCTGACCCAACTCCAGGGCCGCAACAGCGGCAGGCGCCACCGCCCCCCGGTCTATAACCTCCCTTCTTCAATTCCTGGGTCATCTGATTCCAGGAGGGCTTTGTGTTCCTCCACGTAGGCCGTAGCCTCCATAATTGTACTAATTTTTTCGTAATGCCCTCCCGGAAAATCATCAATCCCTCTGGCATCAGCCATCTGAAGCCCACTCCCTTCTGGTACAATTTGCTTGACAAAAAGTAATATTTCTTTCTCATTTCACGTACCTGTCTGGGAATCTGCCTCAGAATGGCTATCTCCCTGCCCCTGTAAGTCAGTGCCCCACTCCTATGTTTTCTAAGAATTTCATCTCTCGTCTCTCTTCTCACAAATTTGACATGAACCTCTCTGGGAACTGCATGCGTGCGTGCATATTGTGAATTAACTCTATAAACTCGATCCAGATCCCAATTCATGAAATCAACACCTCTCCCAAGAAATTCTCCCAACAATTTAGTCACAACATCTCTCAAATCTTCTTGGTCCACTTCTTCCAAATTTTGAAACCTAAGGAAATAAGACATTTTATCCATCTGTAGTCCAAGCACAGCATTGCCTGTCGTCTCCTCTCTTTTCTGCACTGCCGCATCTCACCCTCAGACCTTCCACTTTCTGCTTGTTTTCTGCTGAGACTTGTTGAGTATCCTTTAAATCCTTTTGGATAGTCACAATTTCTGCTCTTATTTCCGTTTGGCCTCTTTGCAAATCATCCAGTTTCTTGTCCATATTGGATAACTTTTCCAGAATTCTCTCCATCTCTCCAGCAGTTGGTCTCTGACCTTTGCCATTTGGAAAAAAAATTCAAAATCCTCAGGCAAGCACAGTATCCTTGTAATTTCCTCCGGATCCACCAGGGGGCACTCACAGGAGCAACGAGTCCAGAGTACAGTTAGTCAACCAGGAAGCCGGAGGGAAGTGATGTCATCAAGATTCTCATAGTGAAGGCGGGAGCTGGACGCCACCACTGTTCCCCAGAGGAGGGGGGCCTCAAACCTCCCTCCTAAATTTCTCCATCACCTCTTCTCTCCAGAGCTCCACAAAACCAGTAATCTTCTTATTTTAAGTTCTCCTCTCTCCAGAATGACTCGTGCTCCTTCCAGCCGCAGGGGAGAAAACCCCCGCACTCCGGGCACTCCACTCGCGTTTACCGATATCCCCTTCCCTTCTCCATTCCTCAATTCTTCTCCGTTCCCTGTTCACCACCAGGCTGCTGCAGTTATAAATCCAAAGCCCCGGTGTCACCGGGCACAGCGGCCCAGGCGACGACCAAAATCATGGCGTGGCCCGTGGCCTCGAACCCCGCCGAGCCTAGGACGCGCCAGCATCGGTCCCCCAGTCCTGTATGTCGGCTGGGAGACCCCTGGCGAGCCGTCCGTGCGGCAGGTGTCCTTTTCGGAACACCTGGCCCCTGGGGGCCTCGGCGGCGGCCGGATTCGGGCGCTGGGGGCAAGAGAAGCCTCCAGACGACCCGTTGCCCCTGGACACCGGAAGTCGTCTCCGATTGGTGATAAACCATTGATGTAACTTCAGACATTCGTTAAATAAATATTCACAAGGGGTGAACTATTTGTACCGCCATCCAGAGTCCATTGGAGTTGGGAAGGAACAATGAATTTTAAAACAATCCAGCCCACTTGAGGGCAGCAAATAGATCTTTCCGGATCTCTTTGCTGCCATCTGGTGGCAACAGAGATTATTGCAGTCCGGATGGATGGACAGTAATGTGCATCGCTTTACCCAACAGGTGAGGTGAGTTGTGTTTGAATGATTAGATGCAGTCCAACCTGCAGGTAGAAATTATCCCGTTTTAGCGCTCGCCCCACGTAGAAAATTAATTCCTTCGAAGGAAAAGGCGTGTCCCAAAACGGCTTCGTTTTATGAAATTGATGAAGAGGAAGAAAAACCCCCCCACAGTGTTCAGAAATTGAGTGTCTGTCTCTGAACTTACCAACAACTCCCCCCCCCAACTCAGAAATGGTACATCCCATTGTTCCACTTACCACAGTCTACTTTGTGACTGTTTGAAGTTACGACGGCACTGATTTAGGACCGTTTTTTACACTTACGACCGTTGCAACGTTCCCCATGGTCATATGACTTGCATTCAGATGCGCTTGACAACTGACTCGCGTTTATGACGGAGCAACGTCAACGGGGAAGCCAGATTCACTTAACAACCGTTGTTACTTACTCGACGAAACTGCAGTGATTCACTTAACGAATGTGGCAAGGAAAGCTGTAAAATGGGGCAAAAGTCACTTGACAGATTTCTCACTTAGCAACATACATTTTGGGGCTCAATTGTGGTCGTATGTCGAGGACTACCTGTAGGCCTGAGATAGGATCTGTATTTTATCCTGCGTTGTTTTTTTTTTTTTTGTTTGCTTGCTTTTCAGGTAGCCAAAACGTTCATTTTATAATGAGATTTGTCTGTGTAACTCAAGGCAGCTCCCACCTCCTGTTTCCCCCATAACAACAACCCTGTGGGGTGGGTTGGACAGAGAAAGGGATTGGCCTAACGTCCGCCAGCTCCTGACTTCTTGGTTTTCTAGTTCAAAATCTCCGCTGCTAGTCCAAACCGGTTCTCAAAATGTTGCTGTGTAAAATATATTGAGGATTGATGATTGATTACATCTTGGATTATGTCGAATGATAGCTTGAGTAGTCTTGGTTAAGCTGAAACCAGGTGAAGCACATCATAATTTAAGGTGCGTTGTAAACATGGTCACCGTACCCCCTAAACCAGGGGTCTGCAAACTTGGCTCTTTTAAAACTTGTGGACTTCAACTCTGGGAGTTGAAGTCCACAAGTCTTAAAAGAGCCAAATTTGCAGACCCCTGCCCTAAACCACCATTTATGTCATAGTGCAGTGGACGGTTTCTTCGGTGAAGTCTTGAGGACTAGCATCCTGAGCAGGCAATTAACAACATACCAAATCAAACAATTAAAGCAGGCTCCCAGGGTCGTTTTTTAGTTGGCTAAAAACCCCTCACACCCCCCACCCCAATTCTGTTTCAGGCCTCTTCTCATCTGCCTCAGCAGTTGAAGTTCACAACTTCCGATTCCTGCGACCGGATTAAAGACGAGTTCCAGTTGCTGCAGGCACAGTATCACAGGTAAATCGCCCACTTTTCTCCAGCTTTCAGCCCGCGGTTGTGCGAACGATGATTTCTAGGCCAGGGTGTGGGAGCTGGTGAAATCGAAAAGAAGGTTGGATCCCATGGGGCTAACGCTGAGGCATAGATTTGCACCATTTTTGCTTATGAGGATCTCAGCAGCGTGCAAGTCTTGGTGCAGCGATGTTAAAATGTCACCGGGAGATCCTATAGAATAGTGTTTCTCACCCTCAGCAACTTCAAGAATTCCCAGAATTCCCCAGCCAGCACGTGCCTTAAGCTATGGGTGGACTTCAATTCCCGGAATTCCTCAGTCAGCAAGCTTTATGATTCAACGCCTTAAATCAGGAGTGGGAATTCTGGGAGTTGAAGTCCACAGTTTTACCAAGTGTGGCAAGCCCGCATTTGAAGTCAAAACATGCTTGCCTGCCAGTCTGTTGCAGATCATCCAGAGATCTTCTCTAAGAGATCCCAGTCTGATCCCCGGATCTGCCTCGCCTCTCTTTTTGAGATCCCTTTTCTATGTATTTGGCAAAGGACTCCCATTATTTTTGCAATAATCTGAAACACTGAAAATCGGATGCTTAAACATTTTTAAAATCCGGATGCAGTTGGAAACGGAGGCCTATTTTATAAACCGCATTTTGTTGTTGTTGTTTTTATAAAAAATAACTTTAAAAAAAAAAAAGCTAGAGGATGGTATGAGATCTCAAGCTCAGAAACAGGTGCCCGAGTTTCGCTCACCTGACTGGCAGACGCTACAACGGTCGTAAGTGCGAGGACCCCGTGATCGGTCACTTTTTTTTTCCCCGTGCTATTTTAACTTTGAACGGTCACTGAACGGAAGTCGGGCAGGGTTTCCAACGGCAGACAAGCCCGTTTCCCCACACACACACACTCACTTCATCCTCCCCTGTACCCACCTCCCCAATTTCCCTCTTTCTTAACAGCCTGAAGTTGGAATGCGACAAGCTGGCCAGCGAAAAGTCGGAGATGCAGCGCCATTACGTGATGGTAAGTTTCGCGCTCGCGATCGGCGGGGTCCTTCCAAGGAGAGCAGCGAGTCCTGTGAGGCAAAGCTGCAAATGGTTCCCGCTTCCCCTATGCCCCCCCCCAATACATAAAAGGAGCAGGGAGAACAGCCCCCTCCTTTGCAAACCAAAACAGAAGGACAGGACTATCTGTTCAAATGCAGGTGATAGGAAGCTCAAGGCCTCTATAAGCCAAATTTCCCTCTCACCCCTCCCCAGGAATCAAATCCTCTGAATTAAAGACTCCCCGCCCCCCCAATTACTGCCTTAAAAGTAGTTCTCAGTTGGATTATGTAGAGATTCTCAGTCATCCAGGCCATGATTGTCCCAAAGGTGCTTTTTTCAAGAGGCAACTGGACTTCCTTGTTTCGTTTCGTTTTTCTTTGAAGAGGTTTCACTTCTCATCCAAGAAGCTTCTTCAGCTCTGACTAGATGGTGGGGAACGGAAGGATTTATATTCCTTGCAGACAGCTGGTCATTTGCATCCTTTGAGAGGGTCGTTGAGGCTACTTGGAGGTTTACCTGTGTCCTCAGGGTCACCTGAGCGGTGCTCCTGGTTATTGTAGTCTGCAATTTTTTCCTCTGGGAATCCATTCCTTCTCCCACACCATTCCAAGGGTGTTTATGTCAGTTGGATTCTGGTTCTCGGTTCTTCCCCTCTGTCCAAAAACCGAAGCCCATTTTAATTTTATTTATTTATTAAATGTTTATGCCACCCATCTCACCTTTGAGCAATTCTGGGGGTTTGCTTTCCCTTCCCTCCTTCCTTCCTTCTTTCCTTCCTTCTTTCTTTCTTTCTTTCTTTCTTTTTCTTCATTTTTCTCTTTCTCTCTCTTCCTTCCTTTCTTTCCATCCTTCCTTTCTTCCTTCTTTCTCTCCCTTTCTTCCTTTCCATCCTTCCTTCTTCTTTCTCTTCCTCCCTCCCTCCCTCCCTTCCTTTCTTTCCATCCTTCCTTTCTTCCTTCTTTCTCTCCCTTCCTTCCTTTCTTTCCATCCTTCCTTCCTTTCTTCTTTCTCTCTCTCCTCTCTCTTTTTTCTTTCTTTTTCTTCCTTTCCCATTCTTTTTTTCCCCCTCTCTCCTTTCTCTTGAGGTCTAGAAACTTAAGGACGCCCCAGCGAGATCCCGAAAGCGAGAATAAGAATTCTGCTGCCTTCTGGAAGGAATTTTGTGTCCTCTGTTCAGCCTCTTATCATGTGTTGTTTTGGTTTGTTTGGTTTTTTGCAAAAAATAAAATAAAAAAGGAAGCTTGGGCTGTTTTGCATAAGTCACCCAGGCAGCTGCATTAGACCCTGGCTTATTTTTTATTTACTTAGCTTTTATCAGGACACAGTTAGCTGGCTCTCCTTGACTGCTGGTTGGAGGTGGCCAGCTGTGCCTGTTGCTGCTGCCAAGATTCAAGGTGATGGATGTTGTTAGCCTTGAGTGAAACCAGTTCCCAGGCCCTCCAGAAAAAGGCTGCCGCACCTTCTGTGGAGCACAGAGATAAGGCATAAAAATGCTTTGTATTTCCGAGGAAATTCAATTAAAAAGAAAAGGGCAAAAAAAACCAACAACAACCCACAGTTCTTGTAAGCACATACTAACCTTTCGTGGCAGTCAAGAAAAGCCACAAACTACCTCCTGCACCCACTTCTCCCATTTAGAAAGCAGAACCCCCGTGAGCCAAATTCTCTGCCTTGCCAAGTTTCTAGTCTTTAATAAGGAGTGTTTGAATTCTCCCAAGGCCTGCAAGAGCAGTTAAGGTGGGCCAGAAGGATTGTGAATTCGGGGGTGGGTGGGTAGGTGGGGTGTTGTGTATTTTTGCTTCATCCCATCCTCAAGGTAATTCCAGAGGCCCCCAAATCGACCGGGTGGCAACTTAAATAAATGTGTGGTTGCAAGGGTTGATGGTGGAGATTTTGGCTCTCTCTCTGATGTTAAGAGGATTAAAAATGTGCAGGATTGCTGTTTTAATTTTAATCTAGGTCAGCCTTTCTGCTCTTGGGCCCCCTTCCCAATTTTAAAAGTCACGGAGGACCCCAAACGGAGCTTTCGTTGGCATAGGTTGTATTAAAAATTAAAATGGACCCATTCGTAGCAAATTTATTTATTGAATCTGCTAAAAACGACAATACGAAACTCATTTGGTGTTCGCATCAATAAAATAGTTCTTGTGGAAAAAACCCTATTTTTTTTTTTAAAAAACCAGTGAGATGGCTGATGACATTTTATATTTTTGCAATATTTTCAATATCCAGCAAATCATTTTGATTTTTTGGGGGGGCCCAAGAGAGTTTTGGGAGATGTTCAAGGGTCCTCGAACAATATAAGAAACACCATTCTACTGAGTCCATGAATGGCATTTAGGGGAAAAACAGAATGTATAGTTGGTCCTCTATTTACAATCACAATTGAGACCAAAATTTCCATTGCTACGCAAAAACAGTTGTTAAGTGAGCTTTGCCCCCATTTTATGACCTTTCTGGCCACAGTTGTTAAGTGACTCCCTTGCGGTTGTTAAATTAGTAACATGGTGGTTAAATGAATCAGGTTTCCCCATTGACTTTGCTTGTTAGAATGTCGCAAAAAGGGGATCATATGACCCCAGGGCACTGCAACCGTCATAAATATGAGTCAGTTGCCAAGCATCTGAATTTTTGATCACGTGACCCTCGGAGGCTAGCTTTCAGTGTGAAAAATCTCATAAACTGCTTTTTTCAGTGATGTCATAATTGTGAATGGTCACTAAGCAAATAGTTGTAAGTTAAGGACTACCTGTAGAAAGGATGCATTCAGGCTTTCTGACTACAAAACCAGAATTTTCTTGGCATCAGATTTTGGAATTAACAATATTTCTCCATATGATCTACGACCATGAAGTCCTTAAGTTATGACTGTAATGGAGCCTGCCCATCGCAGTTCTAACTTGTGGCAGTAAAACAAGTTGTTTTTACGATTTCACAACCTTTTCTATGATGTCATTAAGCGAAGCACTGCAGTCATTAAATGAATGTCACAGTCATGAAATGAGCTTAGCGATTCATTCTGCAAATTCAGCCGTAAATTCAGTCTGGTTGCCGGGCGCCTGAATGGTCACTAAGTGAGTGGACACAAGTCAAGGACTACTGGTATATATTTTGATCATCTGTTGCTGGTGATTTCCCCCCCCCCCTGCTTAAATGTGTAGGTTGTGCAAGGAATGATTTAATGAAAAGCAGGGAAAATATTATTCCCAGTAAATAAATGAACGCAACACAGGTTTTGGGTTGAGAAAAGTTTTTTAATGCCTTGACTTCTTTTTTGGTTTGTTTTGGAAGGCAGAGATGGCTTATGATCAAACCTGAATTGATCCCGGTTGTGTCTAAAATCTTAACTTGGTTGGAAGGCTTCCAGGATGATCTGTAGAGTTACATCTTAATTCTGTTTCCCAAATTCAATTTGGGAGAAAGGAATAGCCTTCTCTTAAGCCAGGGGTCTCCAACCTTGGCAACTTTAAGACTTGTGGACTTCAACTCTTATTTATTTATTTTTCACATTTATATACCGCCCTATCTCCCTAGGGACTCAGGGCGGTTCACAGGCAAGTAAAAAGTACATATAAATACAGACTAAAATAACAATTAAAAAACTTATTCTACATAGCCGAATTATTAAAAACTATATAAATAATAAAACCCATTTAAAACCAGTAAATTTAAAATCTAATCCAGTCCTGCGCAGATGAATAAGTGTGTTTTAAGCTCGCGACGGAAGGTTCGGAGGTCCGGAAGTTGACAAAGTCCTGGAGGGAGTTCGTTCCAGAGGGTGGGAGCCCCCACAGAGAGTTGAAGTCCACATGTCTTAAAGTTGCCAAGGTTGGAGACCCCTGGTTTAAGCCAAAGCTGGCTTGTGGGCGGGGCCAAGGTCAAAGTGGGAGGGGCCAGGGCCAGGTGCAACCAAAATTAATATGCGCATATTATATACAGTTAAATCTTTGACTTACAAGCACAATCGAGCCCAAAATTTCTGTCGGTAAACAAGACCCTTGTTAAGTGAATTTTGCCCTGTTTTATGACCATTCTTGCCACAGTTGTTAAGTGAACCGCTGCAGTTGTTAAGTTAGTAACGTGGCTTTTAAGTGAATCTGACTTTGCATGTCCAGAAGGTCACAAAAAATGATCACTGGTCAACCGTCATAAATACATTCCAGTTGCTAAGTGTATCAATTTTTTTTTTTTAATTTGCATTTATATCCCGCCCTTCTCCGAAGACTCAGGGCGGCTTACACTATGTCAGGCAATAGTCTTCATCCATTTGTATACTATATACAAAGTCAACTTATTGCCCCCAACAATCTGGGTCCTCATTTTACCTACCTTATAAAGGATGGAAGGCTGAGTCAACCTTGGGCCTGGTGGGACTTGAACCTGCAATATTGCAGGTTCAATTTTTATCATATGAAAACAGGGGTGCTGGTCGTAAGTGTGAGAAACGGTCATAAGTCCTTTCCCCCCCCCCAAAGTTGCCGTTGTAACTTTGAATAGTCAGTAAACGAACTGTTGTAAGTCGAGGGCTAACTATGCAAACTTTTTTTTGGTTCACCCATTTCCTTTCCTCTTAAATCTTGTTTTCTCCTTTTCCCACATTCGTATCTTCTCTTACCCCAACACTCTTTACAGTAAAACTATTTTAATAATAATAATTTGCTGGCCACAAAAGGGAGCTTTGATTTAAATCCCGTGCCAGGAAGGAATTTTAATTGTGGGTGTGGCAAAATTGCAGGCGCGTGGAAAGGGCAGAGAAATGTTTTGTGTGCTTTTAACTCTTCTAAAATTCAGACGGCTTTTTTTTTTGTTGTTGTTAAGTTTCCTGTTGCTGAGAATCATAGAATCGTTGAATAGGAAGGGACTTCCAAGAGTCATCTAGTCCAGCCCTTTGCAGTGGGCAGGAAAACCAGTTAGTGTGATAGAATTGTGGACTGGGAAACAGACCTCCAAAGGTCATTTAGTCCAGCCCTTTGCAGTGGGTAGGGAAACCAGTTAGTGTGATAGAATTGTGGACTGGGAAACAGACCTCCAAAGGTCATTTAGTCCAGCCCTTTGCAGTGGGTAGGGAAACCAGTTAGTGTGATAGAATTGTGGACTGGGAAACAGACCTCCAAAGGTCATTTAGTCCAGCCCTTTGCAGTGGGTAGGGAAACCAGTTGGTGTGATAGAATTGTGGAGTGGGAAGGGACCCCTAAAGGTTGTCTATTCCGCCCCTTTGCCAATGGGCAGGAAAATCAGAAAGCGTCAAGAATTGTGAAGGGGCTTCCGAGGGTCATCTAGTCCAGCCCTTTGCAATCCTAGAATCTTAAAATCCTCCAGAGACAAGAGAATCCACAACTGTGTTTGTTTCTAATCTTGTCGCACGTGGGCCATTGCTAGCCTTAGAGCAGGGGTCTCCAAACTTGGCAACTTTAAGACTCGTGGACTTCAACTCCCAGAGTTCCTCAGCCAGCAAAGCTGGGAGTTGAAGTCCACGAGTCTTAAAGTTGCCGAGGTGGGAGACCCCTGCCTTAGAGGAGCTGTGTCCAGCCATGATCATAATATGGAGTACCTCCCTCTTTGTAAAATCGGGAGATGAGTTCAAATCTGTATGGACAAACTCCAGAAATTAGGAGATGGGAAACAGGCCTAGATTTCATCTTAACAAGCATATATTTTATTTATTCTTTTTTCTCTTTTTTCCCCCCCCCTTTCCAGTATTACGAGATGTCCTATGGCCTCAACATCGAAATGCATAAGCAGGTGAGATTTTAAGATGGTTATTGGTTAAGGGACTTTTAAGGCCGCCTTATACAGGTAGCCCTCG
Source organism: Ahaetulla prasina (assembly GCF_028640845.1). NCBI lineage: Eukaryota > Metazoa > Chordata > Lepidosauria > Squamata > Colubridae > Ahaetulla > Ahaetulla prasina. The sequence continues at coordinate 369,901,998 of NC_080539.1, read as the reverse complement.
ACTTAACAATCGAGCCCAAGAACTCTATGGCCAAATGAAACATTCGTTAAGCGAGTTTGTCCCATTTTATGACCTTCCTTGCCACCGTTGTTAAGTGAATCGCGTTAAACTAGTCAAACTGTGGCTAAGTAAGCATTTAGGGGAAAAACAGAAGGTATAGTTGGTCCTCTATTTACAATCACATTTGAGACCAAAATTTCCATTGCTAAACAAAGACAGTTGTTAAGTGAGTTTTGCCCCATTTTATGATCTTTCTGGCCACAGTTGTTAAGTGAATCACTTGCAGTTGTTAAATTAGTAACATGGTTGTTAAATGAATCTAACTCCCCCATTGACTTTGCCGGTCCAAAGGTCACAAAAGGGGATCACGTGACCCCGGGACTGCTGCTGTCATAAAATATGAGTCCATTGCCAGATGTCTCGAGTTCTGATCGTGTGACCATGGAGAAGTGGCCATTAGGCATGAAAAATAAGTCGCTTTGTTTTCAGTGCCGTTGTAACTCTGAACGGTCACTAAGCAAACTGTTTTTAAGTCAAGGACTACCTGTACGTGCAGTTGAAGCAGGAATGGGTTTTTCTTGCCTTATCTCCTCCCTTGAAGAGCATTTTAGGTCATCGGCTACGTGCTGTTTTAGGTTATATTCGGAGCCACTGCCCCACCCCTTCTAACAAGCAGAGCCCTTACAAACAACCAGGCGTGTCCGCCAGACACTAGCTAAACATAATTGAAATTTCATTTAAATGACATTTAAATTAAATTGCAGCTAATCCGATTTGTTCCTCATCTACCTGTTCTGACTTCCTTTTGCAAGGATCTGCAGGCCGCACCTGGTCTTTTCAAGATGCCGTGCTAAGGCAAACAAATTTAATTAAAAGCTGGGTTTATTAGCTCCGCCCAGCTCGTTTCTGTATCCGTGTCTTAATATTACGATTTTTTTAATTGAAATGCAATTTTAGGCTACCGTGCAGCTCAGGAATGAATAACCATGGCTCCTTTACGGCCTCTGGACTTCAACTCCCAGAATTCCCGAGTCAGCCACGCTGGTTTAGGAATTCTGGGAGTCGAAGTCCACATAATACTGGCTCAGGAATTCTGGGAGTTAATGTTCATCAGTTGTAAAAGGGCCATAGTTACCCACAACTGGTGTAGCCCAGTAAACTTCTGCCAGCTCTTCTAACACCTGTTGTTAAACCACGAAGCTGACTGCATTTTTTTATTTTTTATGAGAAATTATCGTGGGGTTGGACCGTGTGAAATTACAATTACAATTCCCATATCCCTTTCTTAGGAGAACCAGAATCCCCCCCCCCCCCCAAAAAAAAAACTCGTTTCCCCTTTTCAATGGGGACTTTGGGAAATTTCACTTAGCCACTAACTGCATCAGTGTTTTTCAAAATGGTGGCTTTTAAGATGGGTGGACTTCAACTCCCAGAATTCCCCAACCAGTGTGCTTTAAGATGGATGGAGTTCAACTCCCAGAATTCCCAAGCCAGCAAGCTTTAAGATGGTGGACTTTTAACTCCCAGAATTCCCTGGCCAAAATGGCTGACTGTGTAATTCTCTGGAAGTAAGTCCATCCATCCATCTTTTTTTTTTTTTTTTTTTTTTTTTGTCACAACAGTATACACAAACATCGACATAAAACAACAACACATCATAAAAGAAGTATATATATATATAAGCAAAAGTATGCAACAACTATGTTAATTTGATATAATGAAGGGAACAATAGGATAGGAACGGTAGGCACTTTTGTGCTCTTATGCACGCTTAAAATCACCAATTTGAGAAAATTCCCATCTTCACTTTGGCCATTGTTTTTGTTCATTTTTACCTCAAATTGTTTCCCATGCTGCAAAAATTGGCATGGTCCGCGCACGGACTTGCGTGCATTCACACAATCCAGCCTCCACAAATCGGTTGAGGGTTCAAAGTGTGTGTGTGAAACCAGAAACCCGATGAACCTCCCTGGGATGCGTCTTTGAACGTGTTTGTACTGAGGCGGAAACGTTGCCCATCGTTCGGGAAGGTCCACTAAAAAGTGTGTCACCTTCGCACCAGGCAAAAGACGCAACCCATGCGCATTTTGTCACTTGCAGCCTGTCCGACAAACACCGTTAACGACGTCCCTTGCAAAATGCTGCAGTGATGTCATTGGGTTTGGAGTTTGGGTGGTTGCTGCCACATAAACGCCACTAGCACATCGTGTTTGTTTTTTTGTCGCCTTGTGCCAAGCAGTTGATTGAAGTACCCTCCTCCGGGTTAACCTTGTGTGTCATCTTCCGTTTCAGGCTGAAATTGTCAAGCGGCTGAATGGCATTTGCGCCCAGGTTTTGCCATATCTGTCGCAAGAGGTAAAATTCCCTCTTTCTTTGTTCTGGAATTTTTATTTTTATGAGAAATTATCGTGGGGTTGGACAGTGTGAAATTACAATTACAATTCCCATATCCCTTTTTTAGGAGAACCAGAATCCCCCCCCCCCAAAAAAAAACTCGTTTCCCCTTTTCAATGGGGACTTTGGGAAATTTCACTTAGCCACTAACTGCATCAGTGTTTTTCAAAATTGTGGCTTTAAGATGGGTGGACTTCAACTCCCAGAATTCCCCAACCAGTGTGCTTTAAGATGGATGGAGTTCAACTCCCAGAATTCCCAAGCCAGCAAGCTTTAAGATGGTGGACTTTTAACTCCCAGAATTCCCTGGCCAAAATGGCTGACTGTGTAATTCTCTGGAAGTAAGTCCATCCATCCATCTTTTTTTTTGTGTGTGTCACAACAGTATACACAAACATCGACATAAAACAACAACACATCATAAAAGAAATATATATATATATAAGCAAAAGTATGCAACAACTATGTTAATTTGATATAATGAAGGGAACAATAGGACAGGAACGGTAGGCACTTTTGTGCTCTTACGCACGCTTAAAATCACCAATTTGAGAAAATTCCCATCTTCACTTTGGCCATTGTTTTTGTTCATTTTTACCTCAAATTGTTTCCCATGCTGCAAAAATTGGCATGGTCCGCGCACGGACTTGCGTGCATTCACACAATCCAGCCTCCACAAATCGGTTGAGGGTTCAAAGTGTGTGTGTGAAACCAGAAACCCGATGAACCTCCCTGGGATGCGTCTTTGAACGTGTTTGTACTGAGGCGGAAATGTTGCCCATCGTTCGGGAAGGTCCACTAAAAAGTGTGTCACCTTCGCACCAGGCAAAAGACGCAACCCATGCGCATTTTGTCACTTGCAGCCTGTCCGACAAACTGTTAACGACGTCCCTTGCAAAATGCTGCAGTGATGTCATTGGGTTTGGAGTTTGGGTGGTTGCTGCCACATAAACGCCACTAGCACATCGTGTTGTTTTTTTTGTCGCCTTGTGCCAAGCAATTGATTGAAGTACCCTCCTCCGGGTTAACCTTGTGTGTCATCTTTCGTTTCAGGCTGAAATTGTCAAGCGGCTGAATGGCATTTGCGCCCAGGTTTTGCCATATCTGTCGCAAGAGGTAAAATTCCCTCTTTCTTTGTTCTGGAATTTTTATTTTTTATTTGTTTGATTTTTATTTATTTATATCCCGCCTTTATTGTTTTTACAAATAACGCAAGGAGCAAAAATATCCAAATCCAGCAAAATATCCAAATCCAGCAAAAATATCCAAATCCAGCAAAAATATCCAAATCCCTTTCTCTTCTGGTTTTCCCCACAACAAGACCTATGACTGGCCCAAGGTCACTCTGGCTTTCATGCCTAAGGTGAGACTAGAACTCAGTCTCCTAATGATTGGCTCAAAGTCACCCACGGGATTTCATGCCTAGAACTCCCAGTCTCCTGGTGATTGGCCCAGAGTCACCCAGTTGACTTTCATGCCTAAGGCAGAACTAGAATTCACTGACTCCTCCTACTGAATGGCCCAAAAGTCACTCAGCCAGTTTTAATGCTAAGGCAGAAGTAGAACTCACAGTCTCCCAATGACTGGCCTAAAGTCGCCAAGCAGCTTTCATGCCTAAGGCGGGACTAGAACTCACAATCTCCTAATGATTGACTCGAAGCCACCCACCCAGCTTTCATGCCTAAGGTCCAAAATAACTCAGCTGGCTTTTACGCCTAAAGTGGGACTAGAACTCACAATTTACTGTTGGACAGTCCAAAATCACCCAGCTGGCTTTCATGCTTAAGGCAAAACTAGAACTCAACTATCACCTGGTGGACAGTACAAAATAATCCAGCCAGTTTTCAGGCTTAAAGCGGAACTAGAACTTGCTGTCTCAGGGTGGACAGTCCAAAATCACCCACCTGTCTTTCATGTCTAAGGAGAAACTAGAATTCACGGTCTCCTGATGATTGGCTTAGCATCACCCAGCCAGCTTTCATGCTTAAGGCAGAACTCACCCTAATTTGGCTGTCTCTGCTTGCCTTAATTAAGGGACTTGTTTGCCCCATTATCTGAATCTTCACCTTTTCAAATCTCCCCCTGCCCTGCTTCAGTGAAGGAGCGTAGGTTGCCTTGGAAAGTTCTCAGCTTATAACGGCCGATATTTGAGGAGGTGGGGGGTTCCAAACAGCCCGGAGTCCCTCTTGAGGACAGAGTTATGGCTTTTCCTGGGACCTTCTGGTGGAGTTGAACAAGAGAGAATTGGCAGAATAATAACGATACAAAGCCAAGATAGGAACAACGGTCGTCGGTACCTTGGGTGCAATTCCCGAAACGAGCACCATCACCGGCATTGACAAAATCCCCACCAGTCAATTGCAAAAAGGCAGCTTTGCTTAGAGCGGCTGACATCCTACGACGGTACCTTCAGCACCATCAAGCATTCCCATCTGCCTATCCCAGGTCCTTGAGCAAGACCAAAAATGCCAAATTTTGGGATAACATCTTAATTAATAAGGGAAATGCCATTTTCTGGCAGAAATTGGCTATATAAAACCACACTGCCTTTTCCCCCCACCCCACTCTGTCGTTGATCCTCCTGCTGATTGGTTTGTGTCATCTTCTAATTGTCTTCTCTTTCTCCTCCTTCCCCCCCTCCCATGTTCCCACCCACCCAAGCACCAACAGCAGGTCCTGGGAGCCATTGAGCGTGCCAAACAAGTGACAGCCCCTGAACTGAATTCCATCATCCGGGTCTGTAATGCTCTTTTTTGTTAGAAGTGATGAGAGGGGTGGGGTCTTGGGCATGTCCCATGGGTTGGGCTTCAAAAATTTTAGCAAGGGGTTCTCTGGGTGAGCGTGGCCATATTGGCCTCCTGCACCACAGCACGGGGGGGGGCGCATTTTTGCCCTTCCCCGGGCTCTGGAGGCTTTCCCAGGCTCTGGAGGCTTTCCCAGGCTCTGGAGGCTTTCCCAGGCTCTGGAGGCCAGAAACGGGCCTTTCCCGAACTTCCGGTAGGCCCGTTTTTTGCCCTACCTGAGCCTCTGCACGCGTGCCCTGTACTTACCTGCATTCAAAATGGGCCGCATAGGGACTCCTGGGAAGGGTGGGGCGGGGTGGGTGGGGCCAGCCAGGAATGGGATCTGGGGGTTCTCCGCACTGCACAGAATCTTAGCTAGAGGTTCGCCCGAACCCCCAGCAGCGAACCCCTCGATATAACCATTAGGAGCTCTCCCTGTTTTCATACATCTTAATGTTTGATGGGCACACGGCTTTGTTAATTTAGAGAAGGAGGGCAACCAAACTTGGCAACTTTAAGACCTGTGGACTTCAACTCCCAGAATTCCCCAGCCAGCATGGCTGGCTGGGGAATTCTGGGAGTTGAAGTCCACAGGTCTTAAAGTAGCCAACTTTGGAGATCCCTTATGTACGGGTAGTCCTCGACTTAACAGCAGTTCACTTAGCGACCGAAGTTACAGCAGCACTGGAAAAAAGTGACTTAGGTGACCATTTTCCCCGCAACTGTTAACAGCATCCCCATCCTCCCGTGATCTATATTTGGATGCTTGACAACGGACTCGTATTTATGACGGTTGCCATGTCATGTGATCTCCTTTTTGCCGCCACCTGACAAGCCAAGTCGATGGGGAATGCTGTTGTAAACAGGAAATAATCAAATGGATCTTTGAGGGATTGTTTGCCTCGGAGTCTTACTTGGTTTGGGGGTGTTACTTGGAGCTGTTCAATTTTGACATCTTTTGACTCCTCTTTCAAACCGGGCAAAGTCCATATTGTGGATAGAGATGACCACTGGTTTGAAAGAGGTCAACAGCCCTTTCTCAACATAATGGGAGTGATACTACATCACCCATCTCCTGTTTACAACACAGTCCTTTTTCAGCAGTTCCAAGAAGGCTCCACACACCCCATTTTCATTATTGAGGTGATTTTGAGGTAAACCTCCATGTGGCCTCAACGACCCACAGATAGCGTGCTAACGGCCAGGTGACTGCAAGGAATAATAATAATAATAAAAATAATAATAATAATAACATTTTAATTTGTATACCGCCCTTCTCCCGAAGGACTCAGGGCGGTTTACAGCCACAATAAAATACAAAAAACAACACATACAATGCTAAAAACAAACATTAAAAAACTTATTCAATTGGCCCCATTTAAAATACAATATCAGTAAAATTAATAAAAATTTAAACCCATAAAAATCCATTAAAAATTTTAAAAAATTCAAGCCGGTCCAGCAAGACGAAATAAATAAGTTTTAAGTTCACGGCGAAAGGTCCGAAGGTCTGGTAGTTGTCGAAGTCCAGGGGGAAGTTCGTTCCACAGGGTAGGAGCCCCCACAGAGAAGGCCCTTCCCCTGGGGGCCGCCAGTCGACATTGCTTGGCTGACAGCACCCTAAGGAGTCCCTCTCTGTGAGAACGCACCGGTCGCTGGGAGATAGAAGATGGCAGTAGACGGTCCCGTAAATATCCCGGTCCTAAGCCATGGAGCGCTTTGAAGGTGGTCACCAATACCTTGAAGCGAATATTCGTCCTTCCAACTTCCTTCCGCTCAGTCAGAACTGAAGAAGCTTCAGGGATGAGAAGCGAAACGTCTTCGAGGAAAAACAAATTCCTTTTGAAAAAGCACCTGTCAAGGTTCCAAATGAATGAACCCAACCAGGGGCGGGTTTCAAAACCCATCGCAACCGGTTCGTTCATGGTCAGAAGCGTTCAGGCGGGTGGGTGGAGCTTCCCGCCGCTGCTACCAGTTCTCCCGAACCGGGGGGAACCGGTAGTAACTCACCACTGAACCCAACCAATCCAGCAACTCTGAGACTTTTGGCTTTTTTTTTTCATTTCAAATCTTTATTGTCAGTGCACAACATATGTACAATGAGATTGGTTGAGCTCCCTCAGTTCATCCCCCCCCCCCAACACAATACAACTCACAGTGAAGACAGAAAATCCCTAAAACAATAAATCATATTAACTTCCCCCGGTCCTATTGCACCAGTGTAAACATGTTACACGTTGCGCCGGCCCTGCAAGTCCATCGTACTACGTAGTTCCGATGTTATTTCGCATTCAGGAGTCTTGACAGCCCACGGATAAAAACTGTTCTTCAGCCCGTTTGTGCAGCTGGCTCCGCTTCTATATCTCCTTCCCGATGGTCGAAGAATAAAGAATTGATGACCAGAGTTTCAGTCTCAAATAACAGCTTTATGGAGTGCATCCTTTTCGGTGGTGTTTGAAATGCAAACCAGCTCAGGCTGTTTCCTGCACTTTTTCAGTATAATTAAAGATTAGACTGCTCCCTCCCTCCGCCGCACAGTCACATTGTCCAGTTAGATGTTCTTGGCATCTTCTTAGTAACCGCTTCCAAATCTCTGGCCAGCACCTGGTACGATGACCTTAATAATAATAATAACAACAGAGTTGGAAGGGACCTTGGAGGCCTTCTAGTCCAACCCCCTGCCCAGGCAGGAAAACCCTACACCATCTCAGACAGATGGTTCCCACGAGATAGTAAGCTGTTGATGTCTGGTCTGACATTCCGAAGCTCCCTCCCGTCACCCTCCCAAAAGTGTGAAAAAGTTGAAAAACAGAAAAATGGCTGCTGACAGGCCCAGTCCGTTTTGAAGTTGACAGCACCTTTGGGAACTGTCAACTGAGGACTGAGGAGGACTGGGAGTCTTCATAGATTTTAAGACCTGTGGACTTCAATTCCCAGAATTCCCCAGCACTTCTGGGAAAATGGAAGTCCACGCATCTTTTAAAGCAGGGGTCTCCAACCTAGGCCTCTTTAAGACCTGTGGACTTCAACTCCCAGAATTCCCCAGCGCTTCTGGGAAAATGGAAGTCCACACATCTTTTAAAGCAAGGGTCTCCAACCTAGGGCACTTTAAGACCTGTGGATTTCAACTCCCAGAATTCCTCAGCCAGCATTGCTGGTTGAGGAATTCTGGGAGTTGAAGTCAACAGGTCTTAAAGTTCCCTAGGTTGAAGAACCCTGCTTTAAAGGACTCAAGATTGAGAAATACTGAGAGTATCTTGCTTAGGTTCTGTTCCCCTCCAAATCAGGGTGCTTTCCTGCATGGATTGGCCTACTTTACAGGGCTCTTGTGAGGATGATGGCGAAGAATCAGGAATGCTTTGGATTTCTCCTTGGAGGAAAAAGGCAGTGTTACATACAGCAGTGCCTATTTAAAAACAGAGACCAGAACTAGATAGATGCGGGCGGTTGGGTGGGATTTAATTTAATTTTAAAATTTAATTAAATCTAATTTAATTGATATGTCCAGCCACATCAACAGGTTTGTTACTTTATTGAGCAAGAACCACATCTGAGCATGCAAACTTTAATAATTGTATATTATGTAATTATATGTTATATAATATTGAGCAGCGTGGTGACCTAGAGTGCTCAACCTCGCACTCGGAAGGTTGAGAGTTCAATCCTAGGCAGCTGGCGGATGTTTCTCAGGGCACAAAGAGAAAATATCTGCTGCAAACTCCTTGTAGGTGTCAGGAAGGGCATACGGCTGGTAAACACTAAGCTTCATTCAGTTGCCCCAACTCCACCCCGCATAAAGGAATCACAGGGTCGTAAAAAAAAAACCCTATAATATTAATAAGTTTGCATATTGAGCAATGGAGGCTGAGTCAGTACTGGTAGTCTTCAACTTAAACAGTTTGTTTAGTGACCATTCGAAAAAGCACTGAAAAAAAGCACTTACTTACGTTATGACCTTTTTTCACACTTATGACCATTGTAGCATCCCCATGGTCACGTGATCAAAATTCAGACGCTTGACAACTGATTCATATTTATGACGGTCGCAGTGTCCCAGGGTCACGTGATCCCTTTTTGCGACCTGCAGACCAGCAAAGTCAATGGGGAAGCCAGATTCACTTAACAGCCATGTTACTAATTTAACAACTGCAGTGATTCACTTAACAACGATGATAAGAAAAGTCGTAAAATAGGGCAAAAAATTCACTTAACAAGCATCTCACTCAGCAACAGAAATGTTCGGCTCCATTGTGGTCGTAAGTCGAGGACTGCCTGTAACCCATACATAGTTAACACTGCCTCATCCTACCATCTGTTCCATCTGGTGCTATTAAACTTGATTGCTGTCCATTTTAATTGTCTTTAGCCAAAAGGTGACAATTGCAGGTAGTCCTGAAGTTACCATGGGTCATTTAGCAATGTTTCAAAGTTACAACCGACCTCCTTCCCCTCTCAAAGTAATTTACAGCCTACAGTGGCTACCTCTGCCATAGTCAAATGCCCACATTTCAGACACTCTGCAAACTGACCCTGCGTCCTGCCGTTTTTTGCTGAAAATCAATGTCAGTTTTCCACAAAAATGTCCCCCTTAGTGAACAGTGAGTTCGCTTAAGGACCACAGTGTTCGCTTAATGACTAACCCAAAAACGGCTGTAAAATTTGTGCCAGTCATGTAATGACCTAACCCTTTACAAGCCTCATGACCTATGACCCGCTCCTCCCTTTTTTTAGAATTAGAATAGAATAGAATAGAATTTTATTGGCCAAGTGTGATTGGACACACAAGGAATTTGTCTTGGTGCATACGCTCTCAGTGTACATAAAAGAAAAGATACGTTCATCAAGGTACAACATTTACAACACAATTGATGATCAATATATCAATATAAATCATAAGGATTGCCAGCAACAAGTTATAGTCATACAGTCATAAGTGGAAAGAGATGGGTGATGGGAACGATGAGAAGATTAATAGTAGTGCAGATTCAGTAAATAGTCTGACAGTGTTGATGGAATTATTTGTTTAGCAGAGTGATGGCCTTCGGGAAAAAACTGTCCTTGTGTCTAGTTGTTCTGGTGTGCAGTGCTCTATAGCGTCGTTTTGAGGGTAGGGGTTGAAACAGTTTATGTCCAGGATGTGAGGGATCTGCAAATATTTTCACGGCCCTCTTCTTGATTCGTGCAGTATACAGGTCCTCAATGAAAGGCAGGTTGGTAGCAATTATTTTTTCTGCAGTTCTAATTTTAGGTAGAACAGTTGCTAAGCAGACGGTCGTAAATCGAGGATCATTTGTACCTGCATTTTATTGGATGGGAAACCCATACAGGTAGTCCTCGACTTAGGACCACAAGTGAGCCCAACATTATAGTGACCAGACGTCCCACTTTTGGCAGGACAGTCCCTTTTTTTAATAATTTGTCCCGCGTCCCGCGGCATTTCAAAAATGTCCCGATTTTTTAAAAAAAACATTTTTTTAAAAAAAGTCCCACCTTCAGATACAGACTCCATTCACTCCCATTCTGAAAATGGGAGGCAGCAACGCAAGAGGAGGAGGAGGAGGCGGAGAAGGGGGCGCGAGATCGCCCGCTCTCGCGATAGCGGGCGGAGGAGAGACGCCGCTTGACTTCGTCCACTGGAGGCTGCCTGGAAGAGCTGAGAGGAGAGCTGAGGAGAGCCGAGCCTGCCTGGAAGAGCCGAGAAGCAGTAGCCGCTCCTCCTCCTTCAGACCCCCACCCACCCACCCCCGTCAATGGTGTCCCACTTTGCCATCGCTGAAATCTGGTCACTTTACCCAACATTTCTGTTGCTAAGCGAGACATTGGCGAATGTTGTCCCATTCTACGGCCTTTCTTGCCACGGTTGTTAAGCGAATCGCTGTAATTGTTAAGTTAGTAACACGGTTGTTAAGTGAATCGGATTTTCCCATTGACTTTGCTTGTCAGAAGGTCGCAAAAGTGAACCCCGGGACACTGCAACCGTCATAAACACGAACTAGCTGCCGAGCCTCCAAATGTTGATCATGTGACAGTGGAGAAATACAGTCACTTTTTTTCAATGCCTTTGTAGCGTTGAATGGTCACTAAACGAACTGTGGTAAGTTGAGGACTACCTGTAAATGCCTTTAAGATGTGTGGACTTGGAATTCCCAGAATTGGAGGTGCTGCAATGGTCATAAGTATGAAAAACAGCCGTTTAAGTCACACTTTTTGTGAGCCGCGATGGCTCAGTGGTTAGAGTGCAGTACTGCAGGCTATTTCAACTGCCTGCCAGCTGCCTGCAATTTGGCAGATAGAATCTCACCAGACTCAGGGTTGACCCAGCCTTCCATCTTTCTGAGGTCGGTAAGATGAGGACCTAGATTATTGGGGGCCAGAGGCTGACTCTGTAAACTGCTTAGAGAGGGCTGTTAAGTTTAAGTGCTAAGTGGAAAGGAAGGAAGGACCGACCGATGGGGATGGCACAGTGGTGAGAATGCAGTATTTCAGGGTGACTGCCCACTGCCATCAGTTCGATCCTGACCGGCTCAAAGTTGACTCAGCCTTCCATCCTTCCGAAGTTGGTAAAATGAAGACCCAGATTGTTGGGGGCAAGAGGCTGGGCTGACCCTGTAAACCACTCACGAGTGGGCTGTGAAGCGGTATATAAGTCTAAATGCTATTCCTATTGCTATTTTCAGTGCCGTTGGAACTGAACGGTCACTAAACGAAGAGTCGTAAGTCGAGGACTACCTGTAGCAACGATCGGAAGAACGAGTGAAACTCATTTTTATTTCTCGTCTTGTTTTTCTCTCCTGGGTTTCCCCTATAGCAGCAACTCCAAGCCCATCAGCTCTCTCAGCTGCAGGCGCTGGCCTTGCCCCTCACCCCGCTCTCCGTGGGCCTGCAGGCCCCCTCCCTGCCCGCCGTGAGCGCCAGCACCGGCCTGCTTTCCCTCTCGGCGCTGGGCTCCCAGGCCCACCTCTGCAAGGAAGACAAGAACGGCCACGACGGAGACGCCCACCAAGAAGACGACGGGGAAAAATCTGACTAGGTGGAGCTTGTCCGGTCGGGGGAGGGAGGGGGGGAGCAGTGGGCAGCGTGGGGCGATCCTGGTGGCGGTGGTGGGAGGCAGAAGATGACGCATTTAATCCAATTCCGGGGCTGGCGGGCAAACCACGATTCTTCGTGGAGGGGGCACACGAGGGGCGAGACAGAATTGCAGCAATAACATTTTAGCCCCCCTCCTTTTCCTGCCCCGTCTCCATTCCAGGCCCCATAGCAGGCAGGAACGATTCCCCGAGCAATTTGGGGCCTTTTGCGTGCATGTTGGGGGGTTCAGGTGGGGGAGGGGTTTGACCTTCCTCCCCCCTTTCTATCTCCAGTCCTCCCTTTAAATGAATTCCAAAGGGTTAAGCCAGCATCCGAATATCCACGATGCGTTCTTAAACTGGGTTACTCCCTCCCCCACATCCATCCATCCATCCTTTCCCAGGCTTTTTTTGCAAGAAACTAACAAACCGGGTTAGTTATCCAAGGGGAAGGAAGGATGTGGGTTTGCCCAATCCTAGAAAACCAGAGATCCTGGGAAAATCCCCCTCCCCCAAGAGATCCCAGCTGGAAGGTTTTCAGCCATAGGTGGGGAGGACCAGTCGCTGGCACCCTCCCAGCCTGTATATCTCAACCTCGGCCCCTTTAAAATGGGTGGACTTCAACTCCCAGAATCCCTCAGCCTCACTTTTACTAAAGCATGACCTAGGTCAGGGATCTGCAAACTTGGCTCTTTTAAGACTTGTGGACTTCAAGTCCCAGAGTTCCTCAGCCAGCAAAGCTGAGGAACTCTGGGAGTTGAAGTCCACAAGTCTTAAAAGAACCAAGCTGGCTGAGGAATTCTGGGGGTTGAAGTCCACAAGTCTTAAAGTCGCCACAGTCGGAGACCCCTGATTTACTTACCCCGTGTGGATTACACACACACACCCCTTGCAAAAGAAATCCTAGATCCAGCAAACTCGCCCTTACTTGCAAGTCCTCAGCAGCTGCAAGTCCTCAGAGCCAGGAAGCTCATTACAGCTGGTCCTCAACTTACAGCCGTTCATTTAGTGATCATTCAAAGAGGCCGCGGCACTGAAAAACGTGACTTTTAACCACCAGCCCTTCCACTCATACGGCCATTGCAACCATCCCTGGACGCTGTGACAACTGGCGCATATTTTTGAAGTTTGTAGCGTCCCCGGGATCATGTGATTTCTCCCGCTCGCGACCTTCCCAGCTGGTTTCCAAGAAGCAAAGCCCATAAGTAAAACTGGATTCACTTAACAACCCCCACGGTGATTTGCTTAACAACCACGGCAACCGGATATAATAACATTGGGTGTGACTCCCTTAAAGCACCGCCTTGCTTAGCTGTGGAAATTCTCAGTTGTGGCTGTAAGTTGAGGATGACCTGCGCTCAAAGCAAACGGGATCAACCTCTTAAAAGACTCTCCCGCACTGCAGGGTTGTCTTGTTTGATTTTGGGCGGTCACTTGAGCAGCTGGACCTGAATGGATAATACGTCCCGCCGATTTCCTTGAAAAGCAAGCCAGATTGACTCCTGGGGCGGGGTGGGGGGGCTTGCAAGGGTTCTGGCTGGGGCCGACCCTGTCAGACTACCTCCGCATTGGATAATTTGCAAACTGCCAGATCCCACTGGACTCCACTTCGATATTTTTAATTTGCTTTCCCCCCCCCCTCCTTGGAGGCACTTAGCTCACATCTGCCGATGGGGGCTCTCCCCTGCAGAACTCTCTTTGCTTTAAATTTGATCCATATCGCCACTGACCAACCCTCCCTCCCCAACAATCGCAAGCAGTATCTGGGCTTTGCGAAGCCCCTTCCCCACCCCAACCCCCTGCCCCGCTCGACTCCTCTCTCGCTGGCCCCTCCCTCTGCTCCCACCAGCACTGTTTTAGCTAAGCAAGCACCTTTGTCATTATGCATGTCTCGTTTTTAAGGTAGCACAGAAGCAAAAATTTTATATATATACATATATATATAAATATATATAAATATATAAATATATTAGTTGGGTAATCTCTGCCTCTGGGTGAACCTCTCAATGGCGTGTTGTTTTTTAACCTGCCTTGCTGTTTCCTTTCCCTTTTTTATTTTTTCTTTCGGTTAAAAGAAGTTGGAATTTGGAAATCTTATCTTGAAATGATGGCTCAACTCCCTTTTCTCAGCCGGATGGTTTGAAATTCAGGGAGTTTGAGGGGTGGGTGGGTGGGAAAGGATGTGAGGGGAAGGGGGGGCTCCTGGATGCCCCTTCCCATTTCTTAAAAACATCCCAAGGATCCTGCAGCTATTCTATCTTTCCGTAATGCTAGTTCTCGACTTTTTTCTCTTCCTGCCCCCCTCCGATTTCCCCCAAATAAATTTTACGACAAAGAGAAATTTTTTTCGTGTTTGTATATATTCCTTTAGAGACAGAGAAGAGAGAGAGAGAGAAATCTTGTTGGCTCCGTGTGTTTTATTAATCACTTGACCCTATATTAAGAGGAACTGAGACAAAAATTCTGTATTGAAAATGTAATAGCTGTGCCTTTTCAAATAAAAAAATCAGATTGTTGGTTAAACTGCGACCGCTTCATTACTGCCTTTGTAGATTCCTTAATTTCCTTCGGTTTTTGTTTATTTTGGCCAGCACGCAAACCCACTGCGGCTGAAAATAAAAATGATTGTTGAAATCTTATCAGTTTAAAAGTCTCCGGTGAAAACATTGCGTAGAGCTGGGGTCTCCAACCTTGGCAACTTTAAGCCTGGCGGACTTCAACTCCCAGAGTTCCCCAGCCAGCTTTTGCTGGCTGGGGAATTCTGGGAGTTGAAGTCCGCCAGGCTTGAAGTCACCAAGGTTGAAGACCCCAGGCGTAGAGTGTTTGGAATCCTCTATGACTGTTAGCACCATTAGAGGGCACTGTGGCTTTATCAACTGTTCTGCTCTGAGTGCCTCTGTTGGCAGGGGGTGGTACTGCAGTCAGATCAGTGGTCAGGTGACCTAAAAGAGCCAATGAGGATTGATCTTTGCTTTATAGAACCAGGTTTGTTTACCAAGTCAGTCTTTTGACCCCCCCAAAAATAAGCCTTAGTTAAGACCCCATCCAATACAGGGTGGGGTGAGGCGCATCAGTAAAAATGGTAAAATGGAAGCCAGGGGCCGCCGTGCACCTCAATCCACAGCCTGTTTCTCAGCTGCAAAATGGAAGTCGGACGACGTGCGCGAGTGGCGGCAAGCGGCCACAAAAGTGGCCCATAAAACGGGGTCTTATTTTTGGAAAACACAGTACATAGAAGCATGCAGTGGGGTACCCCAAGATTCTTCTCTTAGGCCCAGTACTCTTCGACGTCTTCATAAATAATTTAGATGATGGGATAGAAAAAGAACTCATCAAATCTGCAGACAGCCAACACGCCAGAAGCTAGGCTCACGATCCAGATGGATCTCGACAAGACTTGAACGCTGGACTCTTACCCCAAGAAATGAAATTCAGCGGTTAGAAAAGTCAGGTTCTACACTTGCAGAAGAATACCAAAAGCTCAGGTACCAACGCTGAAATATGAGCCAGCAATGTGCTGCAGCCTAAAAAAAAAAAAGCTAATGCAATTGGGCCTCTGTGGTTCAGACTGGTAAGACAGTCTGTTATTAACAGCAGCTGCTTGCAATTACTGCAGGTTCAAGCCCCACTAGGCCCAGCCTTCCATCCTTTATAAGGTAAGTAAAATGAGGACCCAGATTGTTGTGGGCAATAAGTCGATTTTGTATATACTATACAAATGGATGAAGACTTGCTTGACGTAGTGTAAGCCGCCCTGAGTCTTCGGAGAAGGGCGGGATATAAATGCAAATAAAAAAAAAATTGTAGGAAGGTAGCACCCACCGGTCTCCTATGAAAATGAGATATTTTAGGAAATATTTAAAGGGCAGAATATTTTCCCTAAAAGGAAGGCAGAAACTCATCGCACCTTGGTCAATGGGCCATTAAGGCCTGGGCCAGTCTATTCTACATAACAAAGATTATGTAGATTATGTATTCCATAGTAGGAATTGCCCAAAGCCTCTGCATTGCATCATCACCCAGCAAGGCTCAACCAAGCCTAAGACATAGACAACCTACAAAGTTACCCATGCATGGCCCCATGGGAGTCTGACAGCCAATCGGAATACAAGCTCAAATTCAAAAGCCCAGAGAGGGCATAAAACCCAGGCATGCTCAGCATCTTTTCCCATATTTTTTTCCCCCCCAGGATCTCAAACCATGTGATCCTGTCCACCATTAAACCATCTTTCCAAACAGTCTCCATGTTTCCAGTGCCTTTTTCCCCTCTTGGAACTGAATCCAGATGGATTCTGCTCCACCGCTAGCCCAATTTTGTCAGGAATATTCAAATGTTTGCTGGAGTAGACCAACAAAACACAGCCATGAAATCAATGTATTAGTTGTACTGGTTAAGCGGCTAACAAAACAGGAGATGGCGTGTTCGAATTTTGCTTTAGGCGTGAAAGCCGGCTGGATGTCTTTGGGCCAATCAGCAGGCGATGGTGAGTTCTAGTCCCACCTTAGGCATGAAAACCAGTTAATGATGGGCCAATCACCAGGAGACTGGGAGTTCTAGTCCCACTGTAGGCATGGAAACTGGCCAGATGTCTTTGGGCCAATCACCAGGTGACTGGGAGTTCTAGTCCCATTGTAGGCATGAAAACCAGTTGGGTGACTTTGGGCCAATCACCAGGCGATGGTGAGTTCTAATCCCACTTTAGGCATGAAAACCAGTTAATGATGGGCCAATCGCCAGGAGACTGGGAGTTCCAGTCCTTTAGGTATGAAAGCTGGCCAGGTGTCTTTGGGCCAATCACCAGGTGACGGTGAATTATAGTCCCACCGTAGGCATGAAAACCAGTTGGGTGACTTTAGCCCAATCACAGGAGACGGTGAGTTCTAATCCCACTGAAAGCATGAAAGCTGGCCTGATATCTTTGGGCCAATCGCTAGGAGACTGGGAGTTCGAATCCTGCCTTAGCCATGAAAGCGGCTTGGGTGACTTTGGGCCAGTCCCTCTCTCTCCCAGCCCAACCCACCTCGCAAGATCGTTGTTCTGGGGAAAATAGGAGGAGGAAGGAACATCATAGCATATTTACCACCCGGAGTAACTTCTAAAGTAACGAAGGTCGGATAAAAATCTTGCCTGCAAGAGTGACCCCAATTTTGAGGCAAACTGTAGCTACGCAGAGGCCTCTACTCTGGCCCTGGGAAGGCTGTCAATCCAAAGGCTCAGCTATCCCTCTTTTATTTATTTATTTATTTATTTATTTATTTATTTATTTATTTATTTAGTCACACAGTATATATAAGCGTAAGCATGAAATAACTATACAGCATATAAGTGTATATATATAAGTTTGAGTATTTAATAACTATATTAATTGGATATAACGAAAGGAAAAAATAGGACAGGAACGGTAGGCACGCTTGTATAGGCCTCTTAGGAATGGGGTGAGGTCAATAGTAGACAGTTTTTGGTTAAAGCTTTGGGGATTTTGGGAAGAGACCACAGAGTCAGGTAGTGTGTTCCAAGTGTTAATAACTCTGTTGCAGAAGTCATATTTTCTGCAATCAAGATTGGAAAGGTTCACATTAAGCTTAAATCTATTTTGTGCTCGTGTATTGTTGCAATTGAAGCTGAAGTAGTCTTCAACAGGAAGGACATTGTAACAGATGATTCTATGAGTTAAACTCAAGTCATGTCGAAGACGGCGTAGTTCTAAATTTTCTAAACCCAGGATTTCAAGTCTGGTGGCATAAGGTATTTTGTTGTATTCAGAGGAGTGGAGAATTCTTCTTGTAAAATATTTCTGGACATGTTCAATCGTATTGATGTCCGAAAAATGAGGTGTGGGTTCCAGACAGTCGAGCTGTATTCAAGAATTGGTCTAGCAAATGTTTTATATGCTCTGGTTAGTGTTTTTGGGGAAGAAGCTACACAAGACTACTTCAGCTTCAATCGCAATAATACAAGAGCAAACAATAGAGTCAAACTTAATGTCAGCCGCTTCAAACTTGATTGCAGAAAATATGACTTCTGTAACAGAGTTGTTAACGCTTGGAACTCATTACATGACTCCATAGTCTCTACTCAAAATCCCAAAATCTTCAACCAAAAACTTGTCTACTATTGACCTCACCCCATTCCTAAGAGGACTATAAGGGGCGTGCATAAGACCACAAAAGTACCTACTGTTCCTGTCCTATTGTTCCCTTCATTATATCAAATTAATATAGTTGATGCACATATATATATATATATATATTTATATATATATATATATATATATATATATATATATATATATATATATATATATATATAGGTCTTTGGTTGTTCGGGTTTTCTCCCGTGTAAAATTGGAAGTGTCTTGGCGACGTCTGACGAAGTCTCATTCGTCATCTTCAGGCTTCAACCGTGCTTCTGGGAGCAATGTGTGATCGCAGCTGTTTCTTCCTTTTAACTGCTAGTGGGGTTTGAACTGATTGGGTGGGAGCTTGGCTGTGCTCTGATTGGATGGGGTTTTCTGTGCTCTGATTGGCTGGGGTGTGTCCTGTGTTGGTGGGGGCTTGGTTGTGCTCAGTCTGGTCTGTGCTGCAGGGGATTTGAGCTGGTGAGCTGCATAGCTGTTGTTTGGCTTTGTGGTCGTGCTACATCTTCATAGTGGGTGTCAGTCTGCTGCATGAATGGATTGGAGGGTTTGAAATGGCTAATGTTGCAGCTGCGGTCTGGCTTCTGGTCCTTGGTCGTGCTTCATGATCAGTGTGGGTTTGGGTCTGCTTTCTGGGTGGATGTGCGGTGGTGACATCCTGTGTGGACCTTGTGAGTGTGGGTCTGGGGGCATTCCTCGTGTTAGGGACTCGTTTGTCAATAAGGCGGGTTTCCAAATGGCTGGTAGGCGGAGGTGTCATCTCGTTTGTTCATGCTGTGTGGGCGTTTTCTATCTCAATGGCTTCTCTGATTATTCTGTTGTTAAAGTGTTCAGTTTTGGCGATAGTTCTGGTCTTTTAAAGTCAATATCATGTCCTGTGACTTTAAAGTGTTGGACCAGGAAGAAGTTGGTTCCTCTTTTTGAATGAGTTCTTGTGTTCTTCAATGCGCACTTATTCTTCTGTTGGTTTGTCCAATGTATGTGGTGGGGCAGGCGGTGCATGGGATTTCATATACTCCTTGATTTTCTAACTCAATTTTGTCTTTGGGGTTTCTTAGGATGGTGGATATTTTTCTGTTTGTGCAGAATGCTGTCTTGATGTTGTGTTTGTGGAGGATCTTGCTGATTCTGTCTGTGGTGCCTTTTATATATGGGAGGAGGGCTGTGCCGTTTTCTTGTTCTCTGTCTTGGATTTTAGTGGGGGTTCTTTTGGATTAGCTTGGTAATCTTATTTGTTTGGAATCCATTGGATGTTAGTACGTTAGTGAGAGTGTCTAGTTCGGGTTTTAGGTGTTGTTCATCAGCTAAGCATTTTGTTCTGGAGATGAGTGTCTTGGCTACGGAGTTGATCTGTGCTGGGTGGTGGTGTGAGAGTGCGTGCAGATAGCGGTGTGTGTTTTCTTCTGGTAGATGGTGTGTCCTAGGGAGCCATTGGGTTTTCTGTAGACTAAGACATCCAGGAAGGGAAGTTGGTTATTAACTTCTGTTTCCATGGTGAACTGTATTTTGGGGTGTAGGCTATTGAGGTGTGTGAGGAAGTTGTCAAGTTTTTCTTTCCCGTGTGGCCAGATTATGAAGGTGTCGTCTACATATCTGAGCCAGAGTTTGGGTTTGTGATCCGATTTTTCTAGAGCTTGGGTTTCAAAGTTTTCCATGTAGAGATTGGCAATGACAGGTGAGAGGGGTGATCCCATGGGTGCTCCTTCTACTTGTTTGTATTTTTGTCCATTATAGATGAAGTATGTGTTGGATAGGCAGTGGTTGGTCAGATCTAGGATGTGTTTGGGGGGGTTATATTTGTTTTGGATAGCTGTCAAGGCTTCTTTGATTGGCACTTGGGTGAAGAGGGATATGACATCAAAGCTCACGAGTAGGTCGCTAAGGTTCCTAAGAAACCCCAAAGACAAAATTGAGTTAGAAAATCAAGGAGTATATGAAATCCCATGCACCGCCTGCCCCACCACATACATTGGACAAACCAACAGAAGAATAAGTGCACGCATTGAAGAACGCAAGTATTCATTCAAAAAAGAGGAACCAACTTCTTCCCTGGTCCAACACTTTAAAGTCACAGGACATGATATTGACTTTAAAAAGACCAGAACTATCGCCAAAACTGAACACTTTAACAACAGAATAATCAGAGAAGCCATTGAGATAGAAAAACGCCCACACAGCATGAACAAACGAGATGACACCTCCCGCCTACCAGCCATTTGGAAACCCGCCCTTATTGACAAACGAGTCCCTAACACGAGGAATGACACCAGACCCACACTCACAAGGTCCACACAGGATGTCACCACCGCACATCCACCCAGAAAGCAGACCCAAACCCACACTGATCATGAAGCACGACCAAGGACCAGAAGCCAGACCGCAGCTGCAACATTAGCCATTTCAAACCCCTCCAATCCATTCATGCAGCAGACTGACACCCACTATGAAGATGTAGCACGACCACAAAGCCAAACAACAGCTATGCAGCTCACCAGCTCAAATCCCCCTGCAGCACAGACTAGACTGAGCACAACCAAGCCCCCACCAACACAGGACACACCCCCAGCCAATCAGAGCACAGAAAAACCCCCATCCAATCAGAGCACAGCCAAGCTCCCACCCAATCAGTTCAAACCCCCACTAGCAGTTAAAAGGAAGAAACAGCTGCGATCACACATTGCTCCCAGAAGCACGAAGCTGAAGCCTGAAGATGACGAATGAGACTTCAAACGTCGCCAAGACACTTCCAATTTTACGGAGAAAACCCAAACAACCAAAGACCTATATACAAACACCGTGAAAACCTCAGAAAACAAATATATATATATATATATATATATATATATATATATATATATTTATATATATATATATTTCTTTTATGATGTGTTGTTTTTTTATTTATGACGATGTTTGTGTATACTGTTGTGACAAAATGAAAATAATAATAATAAAAAAAGATTAGGTTTACAACTCTTAAAGCTCTTGGACCAAGGATGCACCTCTGAAAACTAGTCCAGCAGCTTGCAAAATCTGTTTTCCTGCTGGATTTTTGCCCTGCCTTGATGGCCCAAGGGGGGCATTTCTGGAAGCAAGACGATATTGGGGGGACACGAGGCGGGGGACGGACACATATTTGGCTTGAAAAATTTTACCCATCCGCTTGGTTTCCTTCCTCTCTCTCTTCCTCTCTCCCCCCCCCCCCAACGTGGCTAATGCAAATGCTGGCTGGGAAGGAAAAAAAAAAGAGGAGCGGGAGGCAGCAAAGCAGGGAACATCAATAATTGAAACCCCACTCAAGAGGCCTTCGCAGCAAAGCGCCCGAGGAAGGGAGCCAGGCAAGATAAATTGCCAATTGCTTCTGCCAACTCGGGAGCGGGACTCCTGACTGGCGCAGAGCCAGCCTCCACACAGCGAGCGTGCGAACAATTTTCGCAAATCTATCCTCGGCGCAAGCAGGCAGGGCAGGCCCATGGGCATCTCTAAAGGCCAAGCCACTGCCAAAGAGCCTGGCTTTTCGGGCTGGAGTTGGCAGATGAAGACCCATCAGATCTGGGTTGCATCTTCCGGCCCGCCGGGGAGAATTTACCTGTTCAGGGAAAGGAAGATGTGTTCTGAGCATCAGATCAGGAAGAGACAGAATAACAGAGGCTGGAAGGGACCTTAGAGGTTGTCACCAACCTTTCGGACCTTGGGGCCCGCTAAATTCATAAATTTAAATCCTGTGCACCACTATTTATTTATTTATTTATTTATTCACATTTTTATACCGCCCTTCTCCGAAGACTCAGGGCGGTGTACAGCAAGTAAAACGACAATAATCCAAAAACCATTTAAAATACCATAACAAAATTAAAAAAAATTTTATTTATTTATTTGTTCGTACTTTTATACCGCCCTATCTCCCTAGGGACTCAGGGCGGTTTACAGCCAAATAAAACATATATATATATATATACAGAATAAAACATTAATTTAAAAAACTTATTAAATAGGCCGAATATTTAAAATAGAAATATAAATAATAAAACCCCATTAAAACCAGATTTAAAATTTAAAAATTCTAGTCCAGTCCTGCGCAAATAAATAGATGTGTCTTAAGCTCGCGGCGGAAGGTTCGAAGGTCAGGAAGTTGGCGAAGTCCTGGGGGAAGCTCGTTCCAGAGGGTGGGAGCCCCAACAGAAAAGGCCCTTCCCCTGGGTGTCGCCAGTCGGCACTTCCTGGCCAACGGCACCCTGAGGAGTCCCTCTCTGTGAGAGCGCACGGGTCGGTGAGAGGCAATCGGTGGCAGCAGACGGTCCCGTAAGTAGCCCGGCCCTATGCCATGGAGCGCTTTGAAGATAATTACCAAAACCTTGAAGCGCACCCGGAAGGCCACAGGCAGCCAGTGCAGTCTGCGCAGGAGAGGTGTTACGTGGGAGCCACGAGGGGCTCCCTCTATCACCCGCGCAGCCGCATTCTGAACTACCTGGAGTCTCCGGGTGCTCCTCAAGGGGAGCCCCATGTAGAGAGCATTGCAGTAATCCAGACGAGATGTCACGAGAGCATGAGTGACCGTGCATAGGGCATCCCGGTCTAGAAAGGGGCGCAACTGGCGAACCAGGCGAACCTGGTAAAAAGCTCTCCTGGAGACAGCCATCAAATGGTCTTCAAAAGACAGCCGTCCATCCAGGAGAACGCCCAAGTTGCGGACCCTCTCCATTGGGGCCAATGACTCGCCCCCAACAGTCAGCCGCGGCTGCAGCTGACTGTACCGGGATGCCGGCATCCACAGCCACTCCGTCTTGGAGGGATTGAGCTTGAGCCTGTTTCTCCCCATCCAGACCCGTACGGCTTCCAGGCACCGGGACAAAAATCTAATTAAACTGCTGTATACTTAAAACTATTAAGTAAAAAATACAAAAGATAAAAACCCCTGTTAAAAAACCCGCTAAAATCCCCAAATATTAAAATCAATCAATCAGGCCGGGGGTGGGTGTGGGTGTGGGGGTGGCTAGGTGGTCATGTGACTGAGTAGCCGTGACCAACTCCCCGCCTCTCTGCCCGGGCTCCTTAGGGTCCCAACAGGAAGCAGTTTATTTATTTATTTATTTTATTTATTTTGTCACAACAATATATGTAGGTATCATACAAAAGATTATATAGTATATAAACACGTATATGAGTAAATATAAGGAGGTATAAGCATATATATGGGAAGAAGAAAAGAAAAACAATAGGACAGGAACGGCAGGCACGTTTGTGCGCTTATGCATGCCCCAGTTGTTGGAGCTAAGCAGCCACCACGAGAAACAGTTGGCATAAGAGCTCAGTTCAAATGGGATCTGACCGAGAAGGAGGCTTAGCAGAAGCACCTCACTGAGGACTAGGAGCATAGGCTTTCCAAGCAGAGGGAAAACCTGCAGGAGTGCAAGGCCAGATATCAGCGCCTGGAGGCTCAGTGGGCTGAGATGGTCAGCCAGTTCCAGGCCATGATGCAGTCCCATTGGAACAAGGTCCTCTGGCTCTTTGCCACCAGTGGCACTTCCATCCAGCCTTCGCCCAAAACCGCACATCAGAAGGCTGAAGCGGACCCCAAGTCGGAATTTCTTCCCCCCCTCCGACCCACACAAAAAGACCCCGAAGGGGGAGACTTTCTGCAGCAACACAAACATTCATTGCACGTATCCGTCCCAGGGGCCGTAGTTTGAGGACCCCTGATTGAGTGCAATATTAAAAATGCAAATAATTTTTCTGCGGACCACCAGTTGGCGACCGCTGTAATCTAGACCAACCCCCCCTTGCTTGAGCAGGAGACCCTGTGCCATTTCAAACCAATCTCTTCTTGAAAACCTCCAGGAATGGGAGGTTTTTCCCACAACTTTCGAAGGCAAGCCGTTCCAACCGGTTGGTTGTTCTGCCTGTCGGGAAATTTCTCCTTTGTTCTAGATTGGTGCCTCTTTGATAAGTTTTGACCTGTTTACAGGTAGTCCTCCACTTATAACAGTTCATTTACTGACCAGTTGTGGTGTTGGAAGAAATATCCATCTGGGTTTAGTAGCAAGTGGAAAGAAAGACACTGGAAACGTGGAGACTGCTTGGAAAGATGGTTTAATGGTGGACAGGACCACATGGTTTGAGGTCCTGGGCAAAAAAGAGCCCATGGGTGAGAGAGGGAGAGATATTTATACCCTCTCTTAGAATAGAATAGAATAGAATAGAATAGAATAGAATAGAATAGAATAGAATAGAATAGAATAGAATAGAATAGAATAGGTGGGTTCTACTAAGGCGTGAAATGTTCCCGGTTCGGACCAGATCACCCGATCCGGTAGCGATGGCAGCGGGTGGTTCGGAGAACTGGTAGCAAAAATTCCTGCCCCCCTCCTCTCCCCCCCGCCCATGCCCAGCTGAGCCACGCGCTCATCGGAGCCTTTTTTTTTTTTTACTTTTAAAAGCATTTTTTTTACAACCTCTTTGGCCAAATAGGTTGTTTAAAAATGCTTTTAAAAGTTTGGCCGAAGAGGTTGTAAAAAATATGCTTTTAAAAAGGCTCCTCTGACGATCCCAGCTGAGTGGCCTGATCGTCAGAAGCTTTTTTTTTTTCTTTCTTTCAAAGGCAAACAAAAATGCTTCTTAAAAGAAGACGAAAGCCTCTGACGAAGCCTCCCGCCGGTTTTACTACCGGTTCTTGCGAACCGGTCTGAACCGGGGGGGGGGGCAACCCACCACTGTGTTAGAGATATCGTTGCAAGATTTTAATCAGAATACAGCTGGAAGGGGCCTTAGAGGTCTTCTAGATCAGCCCCCTGCTCAAGCAGGAGACCGTATCCCATTTCAGACAAGAAAGTCTCTTCTTCAAAAACCTCCAATGAGGAAGCACCCACAACTTCTGTAGGCAAGGCATTGGTTAATTGTTCTCACCATTGGGAAGTTTCTTCTTAATTCCAGGTTGCTTCTCTCCTTCATTGGTTTCCCTTCATTGTTTCTTGCCTTGCCTTCTAATGCTTTGGGGAATAAGTTGACCCCACTCTTCTTTGTGGCAGCCTCTCAAATACGCAGCACTGCTATCATGTCCTCCCCTAGCCCTTCTTTTCTCTAGATTAGCCAATCTCAAATCCTGCAACCGTTCCTCAGATATTTCTCTCTACAATCAACTTAGGTGCTCTTCTGTTGTGACCCAGGCCCAAGTAGGTAGTAATAAACTTAGTCCATGGAAAAACAAACTTTATTCGAACAGCTGGGAATTACTTCATTCCCGGCGTTGTTCAACTCAAAATAAAACAAATGCCTCCCAACACAAATTCCTCAGTTATCTCACAAACCTAGGTCCAATTAGGCAAACTGCCAAAGGCCCTTCCTGGCAAATGTCCAGAAGCCACAAAAGCAAAGATGTATACGAAGCAGAAGACGAAGCAGAAGACGCAGCTACAACATTGTTTTCTGGCAAAGCTGAAACACTGGTGCTGGTCTTTTAAGCCTTGTGGGAGGGGCCAATCATTTCTTGGCCCTACTCCCGAGTCGTCCTCTTTGCTTGAGCTGCTCTTGCCTTCTGGCAGCTCTTCTCATGCGTGCATTAGGAACAGGCTCCTCCTGTTCCTCTGCCTCACTACTATCAGTCTCTGGAGGCTCTGGAGTCTGCACGTCACTTCCCAATGGCCCTGGCCCCACCTCAGCCTCATTGCTGTCTGACTCTGCTATCAGCTCCGTAGGCTGCTGACGAACCACAACATCTTCTCTGCACTTGTCGTGTCCCACTCCCCCTCCGACGACCGGGTCAAGGAAGTCCGTATCAAACGTGGCAACGAAGCCTCTGCAGCTTGCCAAATTCTTTTGAGGTTTATCAGGGCAGGCAGGAGTCCAAGTCGTGACTTCAACCATAGAGTCCAATATCAGCAAACTAGATGAGACTTTGCTTGACTCAAGGTTGGAATGCCAAAAGCAGGTCCTTTATATAGGCTGTGGGGTGTGGCTCCATGACTCAGAATTTATCCAGGCCTGCCCCTCCCTTCCTTCTGCTGGCGTCGCCTCTCAGATCTCCGGAAGCGAGGATCCTCCCACTTTGAATTCTTTTCAGCTAGATCTGCTGTCAGTAATTCCAGCACGTGGCTGGCTTCCTGCTCACACGCTGTAGGAGTGAAGGTTATTGGGCTTGTCTGTTCCCTTTCGCAACTGACTGATGGGGAATTTTGTCAGTGCCAATGGCGTTCAACTGGTGCTCCAGATGTTTTGGGATTGTACCTAAGACACTTATCCCTATTGGTTATATAACTTATATTTGTGATAGGTAAGAAACTTTTCTTATCATCGTCCTGTAGCTGCTGACCCTGATCGTTCAATCATAAGGCGCTTTTTTTCCCATGCCGTTGTAACCTTGAATGGTTGTAAGTTGACTTTACTACTATTTGTCGGCAAAACGCACCATAGCAAACAATGGGATTGCTTAATGATCAGAGGTTCATTTAATGACCATGGTGATTCGCTTAACGGCCACCACAAAAAAGGTTATAAAATAAAAGGTCATGTACCTTGATGAACGTAACTTTTCTTTTATGTACACTGAGAGCATATGCACCAAGACAAATTCCTTGTGTGTCCAATCACACTTGGCCAATAAAATTCTATTCTATTCTATTCTATTCTATTCTATTCTATTCTATTCTATTCTATTCTATTCTATTCTATTCTATTCTATTCTTTACAAGCATTGCAACTTACAACTGTAAAGGGGTGAAATGCTCCCGGTTCAGACCGGATTGCCCAATCTGGTAGTGATGGCGGCAGGTGGTTCAGAGAACCAGTAGCAAAAATCCCTGCCCCCACCCCGTGCCCATGCCCAGCTGAGCCGCACAATCATCAGAGGCTTTTTTTTTTTTACTTTTAAAAGCATTTTTTCAGCCGAAGAAAAAAATGTTTTTAAAAGTAGGGGGGGAAAGCCTCTGATGATCACACGGCTCAGCTGGGATCGTCAGAGCCTTTTAAAAGCATTTTTTTCTACAGCCTCTTCGGCCGAAGAGGCTATTAAAAAAATGCTTTTAAAAGGCTCTGACGATCAGGCAACTCAGCTGGGATCGCCAGAGCCTTTTAAAAGCATTTTTTTACAACCCCTTTGGCCGAAGAGGTTATAGAAAAAATGCTTTTAATTTTTTTTTTTTTTTTTAAAGTTGGCCAGGCCCACCCAGTCACATTAAACGCCCACCGGGCCATGCCCACAGAACCGGTAGTAACAAATTTTACATTTCACCACTGGCGGGTTCCATTACAGTCGTAAATTCAGGATTACCTCAGACGTGGTATTCAGTCGAACCGGTAGCTGAGAGTCCTGGCGCTACGCCATCCTATTTAACCATTTATTTATTTATTTATTTATTTCATTAAAAAAGTTTTATTTTAACATTCATATCCAATAACATATTTAATGTACCATCATATACAATTAATCGGACCTGCCCGGTCACCACCCCCTTCCTTTAACTCTCTTCCCTTCTCTACCTTCTACTTTCCACAACCATCCTCCCCCTCTCTTATCTACATCCTCTCCTCCTTCCTCCCTACTCCTTTCTTCTCCCTCTTCTATCCCTCTTCCTTTCTTTCCTCTTCCTCCTCTTCTCTTTCCTACCTCCTTCTCTCTTCTACTTCCTTCTTCCCCGTCATTCTGAAGTGGTAGCCAGGCAGCTCCGATCTTACATTAATTATACATCTTCAATCATCTTTGTACATTGACCATCAATCCATTTTCTACCCTCATCCCCCCTCCCCCTCCCTTCCCCTTCCTCCCCCCACCCCCCCGGGACTTCCCAGAACCGAATACAGGCTAATTAGAATTTAATTGTTATAATAGATATATTTTGGATAAGTTATAGGTGTAATTTTAATAATGTTATTTGATATAAGCAAGGTAAAGTGAAGATTTTAATTATTACAATTGATATATTGGATATTTGTAATATTATTTGATGTATATAAATGTCAAAGATGTGAAAAGATGGACTATAGTTTACCCTTGAAGGTTGGATAGAAAAATTTAAGAAATTAAGTTGGAAATATGAACTATTTTTGAGAGACTGCTTAAGGAAGAAAGACATTTTAGAAGAACCCCTGGTGAATATTGGAAGATGGAACGTTGTTTTGATATTGATTGATGAAGGTTGGATATTAAAAACTATGTACTTTATTCAAGAACAAACACCAACACAATCGGAAATTTCTGAGAACTCTAGGAGTGGAATGGTCTGAGATATAATGGATTGGAAGAAATGTATTTTCTTTGTTTCTGGAAGGGGAGTGGAGGTTTTAAGGAGTGACTATGGATTATGATTTGTGTTATATTTTAATTTTTGTTGTTAGTTTTATACCCTATTTAACCATATTTTTGAGGGCGGGGAAATGTGCGGAAGGCACGCATGCAAGCAAAGCACATGCGTGGAAGTCTGGCCGCATGCGCAAAAGGGGCGCAAATGCGCAAAGCAGCATGCACACGCGCAGCGAACCAGCGGTAGAAATAAGTGAAACCCACCACTGGATGACTTGTATGACAACAGAAAAGTTCCCTTCCTATGATGATAACTCCAGGAATCTGGGTGCTAACAGCTCAGGAATGTTGTGACCCAGGCCCAGGTAGGTAGTCAGTTCAAAAACAAACAGACTTTATTAGAACAGCTGAGAATGAGTTAATTCATTTAGTCGTCCAAACTAAATCAAAGCAAATTCTTCATAACACCATTCTTCAGTCTTATCACCAACCTTGGTCTAATTAGGCAAACTGCCAAAGGCTTTTCTTGGCAAAAGTTCAAAAGCAGAAGACGCTGACAAGAAATAAATGAAGCAAGACAAGGAGCGAGGCTATCCACGTTGTTTTCCAACGAAGAGCCCAAACGTCGCTGCTGGTCTTTTAAGCCTTATGGGAGGGGCCGATCATCTCTCGGCCTTACTCCCGAGTCGTCCTTTTTGCTTGAGCTGCTCTTGCCTTCTGGCAGCTCTTTTCATATGTGCATTAGGAACAGGCTCCTCCTGTTCCTCTGCCTCACTACTGTCTGCCTCTGGAGGCTCTGGAGTCTGCACATCATTCTCTGATGGCCTTGGCCCCACCTCTACCTCCGACGCAGAGCCCTCATCCGGGCCTTCCCCAGCCTCTAGGACTGGCCCATGTTCTTCCGCAGCCTCATCACTGTCCGACTCCGTTGCCAGTTCCGCAGGCTGCTGGCGGACCACAACAAGGAACTGAAAAGGGAGCTGTTGGAAATGATTTGGGGGGAAGAGATTTCCAGCAATTGGAGAAACCGTTTAAAAAGGGAGAGGAAAAAGAAAAAAAATTTACAATATAGGCTCAGCACGCTTGGTGGACTTAGAAAATTGATTTATCAGATGGATAGGGAAAAGCAGATTCGGGGAGGGGATTAAATCGAAATGTCCAGAGAGATGGAAGTTTGGCTGGAACGCTGGGCACCAACCTTCTCAGAGATGGAGATTATATTGCAATATTTTACCAGCAGACTTCTTGGAGTCTTTCAAGTGGAGGGGGTTTAAAAATAGAAAAAGATATATGGGCCACAGAATTATTAGGACGAAGCAAAAAATCGCCGCAAGCTTCTATCTTTTTCTCTCCTCTTGTGTTGCAAACTCTTAAATTTTGCCAAGCTGCTAACTTATCCACAGAAAGAGAGATATGCAAGTGGATATGCCCAGCGCTCTTCCGTGGGTTTATAAAAGTCTTAGATAAGGTTTTGGAATTTCAGTCTTGTCTTTCTCTTCCTACTGTTCACCATTTTTATTACTTTTGCACTTTTACATAATATGTTCATTCTTATTGGGTTTTTTTTCTGTTAACTATTTTGTTATGCATATACTGGTGGCTCTTGACTTACGGTCACAACAACGGAGCCCCAAATTTATGTTGCTAAGTGAGACATTTGCTAAGCACGTTTTAGCCCATCTTACGACTTTTCTTGCCACAGTTGTTAAGTGAATGACTTCTGTTGTTAAGTTAGTAACACAGTTGTTAAGTGAATCCGACTTTGCTTGTCAGAAGCAGCACTGAAATCCTACCGGTTCGGACCGGTTCGGGAGAACCGGTAGTGATAAAAGCTACCGGTTCGGTGAACTGGTAGTAAAAAAAAAAAAAAGGCCCAATTGGTCTGAACCAGTATTTCCGACGATCAGCTGTGCCACATGATTTATATTCGCTAGAAAGCAGCAAATCTAAATAGTGTGGCACAGATGTTCCCCCCTCACTGTTCTACTTACCTTGTTAAGCATTCTTTTTCCATGCGAAGCACACTTTTGGCACGCACTGGGCATGCGCATAGCATGCTTTTGGTGCACATTGTGTGTTTGGCATGCACTGCACATACATGCGCACGCAGCATGTATTTGCCATGTACCACACATGCATGGGCAGCGAACCAGTGGCAAACCATGGAGGATTTTACCACTGGTCAGAAGGTCTTAAAAAGGTGATCACATGACCCCGGTGTTGTGTCTTGCCCGCTCTCACCGCAGCCGGGGCCTTCTTATCTGCTTCCGAACGCTGAGGAATGTCCTAGTATGCCTCCCAGCCCCAGCCCTGGCTCCATGCCCAGACAGGCTGAGGAGGAGGAAGCACCTCCCGGCCCCAGCCCTGGCTCCATGCCCAGACAGGCTGAGGAGGAGGAAGCACCTCCCGGCCCCAGCCCTGGCTCCATGCCCAGGCAAACGGAGCAACTAGACCCCTCCACCTCCCCCACAGCATGTGAGCCTGAGGGAGGTCAATTACCAACAGCTGCCGACTGGGTGACCTCGCTCAGAAGAATTGATAGGCGGCGTCAGAAGGAAGGGAGGGGCAGGCCTGGATAAGTGCTGAGTCATGGAGCCACACCCCATGGCCTATATAAAGGATCTGCTTTCTGGCATTCTCTGAGTCAGGCAAAGTCTAAACATATCTTGCTGAAGTCACTTTCTGGTCTCCTGCCTGCCTTGAGGACTTTGCTAGGACTTTGGGCAGAGCTGCAGAGGCACGCCTGATTCGGATTTCCCTGACCCGGCCGTCAGCGGAGGAGTGGGACACGACACCTGGGACACCACAAGCATCATAAATATGAGTCAGTTCGAAGCATCTGAATTTTGAATATGTGACCATGGGGATGCTATAATGGTCGTTAAGTGTGAAAAACAGTCATAACTGGGGGGGCTTTTCAGTGCCGTTGCTTTGCTTCTGAACTGCTGTAATTCACGGACTGCCTAGAGTAAGTAGTTTTAGTAGTTTTAACAGTTTAGAATTCTTCTGGCCTGTTTTGCAAGGGATGGAAAAGCCACATTGCTATCTTATATGAATACTAGCATTCAAGTAGGGAGGATGTTATGTCTGTATGGATTAGTCTTTTTTTCAAGACACTTTTAACATTGTCTTTGTTGTGTTTTTTATTCTTTTGTTCTCTTAAAACAAAACATTTGGCCTTTTGCATTTTAATCTTCTTTGAATTTTTAATCTTCTTTGAATAAACTAAAATTTTACTTAAGATAATTTTACTTAGAGAAAATTAGACTTAGATAATCAGGGAGAGAAAGGGGGCTGAGCCAAGGTGCAAATAACCCAAAGCTGTAACGGATGGCTAATATCCTGTTGTGACCCAGGCGCAAGTAGGTAGTAGGAAACTCAGTCAGTGAAAAAAAAAAACTTTATTCGAACAGCTGAGAATTACTTCATTCCCAGCATCGTTCAACTCAAATTAAAACAAATTCCTCCCAACACAAATTCCTCAGTCCTCTCGCAAACCTTGGTCCAATCAGACAAACTGCCAAAGGCCTTTCTTGGCAAACGTTCAGAAGTCACAAAAATAAATGCAAGACGTAGACGAAGCAGAAGACGAAGCGACCAACGTTGTTTTCCAGCAAAGCCCAAACGCCGTTGCTGGTCTGTTTTAAGCCTTATGGGAGGGGCCAATCATCTCTCGGCCCTACTCCCGAGTCGTCCTTTTTGCTTGAGCTGCTCTTGCCTTCTAGCAGCTCTTCTCATGTGTGCATTAGGAACAGGCTCCTCCTGTTTCTCTGCCTCACTACTATCAGTCTCTGGAGCAGGGGTGAAATCTAATTTTTTTTGCTACCGGTTCTGTGGCCGTGGCTTGGTGGGGTGCGGCTTGGTGGGGGGTCATGTGACTGGGTGAGTGTGGCTATGTGACTGGGGGATCAAACAACAGAAACTCACCAGCAATGTCCTGCTGGAGCAGGGTTGGCCTAGATGACCTCCAGGTCCCTTCCAGCCCTGGATTATCCTCTGAAGCTGCGTCTAGTGCCAGGTTTGTACTCCTTCCTTCCTCTTTCTTTCCTTCCTTCCTTCCTTGCCTCCTCATTAAAAATTAAATTATGTCGCCTGGTTTCAAAATTGGACACATACATAACACATACAGATATGCTATATACATACCAGAAATAGAATAGAATAGAATAGAATAGAATAGAATAGAATAGAATAGAATAGAATAGAATAGAATAGAATAGAATAGAATAGAATAGAATAGATTTTGAACTCTGGTGCTGGAGAAGACTCCTGCGAGTCCCTTGGACTGCAAGGCAAACAAACAAGTCAGTCCTAGAGGAGATCAACCCTGACTGCTCTTTAGAAGGCCAGATCCTGAAGAGGAAACTCAAATCCTTTGGCCACCTAATGAGAAAGAAGGACTCCCTGGAGAAGAGCCTGATGCTGGGAAAGATGGAGGGCAAAAGAAGAAGGGACGGCAGAGAACGAGGTGGCTGGATGGAGTCACTGAAGCAGTCGGCATGAGTTTAAATGGACTCCAGAGGAGATGGGAGAGGACAGGAAGGCCTGGAGGAATGTTGTCCATGGAGTCGCGATGGGTCGGACATAACTTTGCAACTAACAACAACAACAAAGAATAGAATATGGAATGGAATGGAATGGAATGGAATGGACTAGACTAGACTAGACTAGACTAGAATATGGAATGGGGAATAAGAATAGAATAGAATAGAATAGAATAGAATAGAATAGAATAGAATAGAATAGAATAGAATAGAATAGAATAGAATAGAGAGTTGAGTGGAGGCGAGTTGAGTGGAGGCGAAGGGAAGGGAAGGGAAAGGAGAAGAGAAGATGGAAGGGACCTTAGAGGTCTTCTAGTCCAGCCCCCTGCTCAAGCAGGAGAACCAAAATGTTTGAACCAGGGACCTTTATTGTGTGAGGTGAACATGATAACCACTAACTGCAGAAACCCTCCTAATGTTTATGTAGCGGAAAGAGGAGAGTTCACAAGGTTGATGCCATATGGAATAAAACTGTGGCTGAATCTGGATGTTCTGCTTTGGATACCACAAAGCTGTCCTCCCACCACACCTCCCAGAAGGTAACAAGGAAAACAGATTTATTTATTTATTTATTTATTTATTTATTTATTTATTTATTTATTCATTCGTATTTTTATACCGCCCTATCTCCCTAAGGACTCAGGGCGGTGTACAGCCATATAAAAACACAGAAATATACAAAATAAAACATTCAACTAAAAAACTTATTATAAAGGCCAAATATTTAAAATCAGATATAAATAGTAAAACCCAATTTAAAACCAAAGCTAAAATTTAGTCATTAAAAATTTAAAACCCTAGTCCAGTCCTGCGCAAATGAATAGATGTGTCTTAAGCTCGCGGCGGAAGGTCCGAAGGTCAGGAAGTTGACGAAGTCCTGGGGGAAGCTCATTCCAGAGGGTGGGAGCCCCCACAGAAAAGGCCCTTCCCCTGGGCGTCGCCAGTCGGCACTGCCTGGCCGACGGCACCCTGAGGAGTCCCTCTCTGTGAGAGCGCACGGGTCGGTGGGAGGCATTCGGTGGCAGCAGACGGTCCCGTAAGTAACCCGGCCCTATGCCATGGGGCGCTTTGAAGATCATTACCAAAACCTTGAAGCGCACCCGGAAAACCACAGGTAGCCAGTGCAGTCTGCGCAGGAGAGGTGTTATGTGGGAGCCACGAGGGGCTCCCTCTATCACCCGCGCAGCTGCATTCTGAACTACCTGGAGTCTCCGGGTGCTCCTCAAGGGGAGCCCCATGTAGAGAGCATTGCAGTAGTCCAGCCGAGATGTCACGAGCATGGTGACCGTGCACAAGGCATCCCGGTCTAGAAAGGCGCAACTGGCGAACCAGGCGAACCTGGTGAAAGGCTCTCCTGGAGCGGCCGTCAAATGGTCTTCAAAGACAGCCGTCCATCCAGGAGAACGCCAAATTGCGCACCCTCTCCATTGGGGCCAATGACTCGCCCCCAACAGTCAGCCGCGGCTGCAGCTGACTGTACCGGGATGCCGGCATCCACAGCCACTCCGTCTTGGAGGGATTGAGCTTGAGCCTGTTTCTCCCCATCCAGACCCGTACGGCCTCCAGACACCGGGACAGCACCTCGATAGCTTCATTGGGGTGGTCCGGTGTGGAAAAGTACAGCTGAGTATCGTCAGCGTACAGCTGGTACCTCACACCGAAACCACTGATGATCTCACCCAGCGGCTTCATATAGATGTTGAACAAGAGGGGTGAGAGAATCGACCCGGAGGCACCCCACAAGTGAGGCGCCTCGGGGCCGACCTCTGCCCCCCCGTCAACACCGTCTGCGACCGATCGGAGAGATAGGAGGAGAACCACCGATAAACGGTGCCTCCCACTCCCAATCCCTCCAACCGGTGCAGCAGGATACCATGGTCGATGGTATCGAAAGCCGCTGAGAGGTCTAATAGGACCAAGGCAGAGGAATAACCCCTGTCCCTGGCCCTCCAGAGATCATCCACCAACGCGACCAAAGCCGTCTCAGTGCTGTAACCGGGCCGGAAGCCGGACTGGAACGGGTCTAGATAGACGGTTTCCTCCAGGTACCGGGGCAGCTGACATGCCACCACACTCTCTACAACCTTCGCCGCGAAGCGAAGGTTGGAGACCGGACGATAATTACCTAACACAGCTGGATCCAGGGAAGGCTTCTTGAGGAGAGGCCTCACCACCGCCTCTTTCAAGGCGGCCGGGAAGACCCCCTCCAACAAAGAAGCATTTGTAAGCCCCTGGAGCCAGCCTCGTGTCACATCCTGTGCGGCCAGCACCAACCAGGAGGGACACGGGTCCAGTAAACATGTGGTGGCATTCAGCCTACCCAGCAACCTGTCCATGTCCTCGGGAGCCACAGGGTCAAACTCATCCCAAACACTCTCAACAAGACGGCTCTCAGACATCCCACCCGGATCTACCCAATTTTGGTCCAGACCGTCCCGAAGCTGAACGATTTTGTCGTATAGATAACCACTAAACTCCTCAGCACGTCCCTGCAATGGGTCATCCCGCTCCCCTGTTGAAGGAGGGAGGCGAGTTACCAACCAGGGCGGCGGGGCGGTTACTTGCCGACGCAATGAGGGAGGAGACGTAGCAACGTCTCGCTTCCCCCATTGCCACTAGGTAGGTCCTAGTATAGGACCTAACTAGTGTCCGATCAGCCTCCAAACGACTGGACCTCCAAAAACTCTCTAGGCGTCTTCTCCGGCGTTTCATCTCCCTCAGCTCCTCTGAATACCAGGGAGCTGGTTGAGACCTACGCCGGGTCAAAGGCCGCAAAGGCACGACACGATCCAAGGCCCCCGCCGCGGCTCATTCCCAAGCCACGACAAGTTCCTCGGCCGTGCCGTGAGCCAGACCCTCAGGAAACGGCCCAAGCTCCGTCTGGAACCTCTCCGGGTCCATCAGGCGCCTGGGACGGAACCAACGAATTGGTTCCGTCTCCCTGCGGTGTTGAGTGGCGGTCAGAAAGTCTTGGCGAAGGAGGAAGTGATCTGACCATGACAAAGGCTCAATGACTAAATCCCTCAAGTCCAGATCCTTCAACCACTGTCCAGAGATGAAAATCAAATCCAGAGTGCCACCCCCACTGTGAGTAGGGCCATCAACTACTTGAGTCAGGTCCAGGGCCGTCATGGAAGCCGTGAACTCCCGAGCAACTGAAGATGACAGGCCGGTCGATGGCAAGTTAAAGTCCCCCATGACTATAAGTCTGGGGGTCTCCACCGCCACTCCAGCCAACACCTGCTGGATTTCAACCCTGGTACAGATGCATTTCTCTTCAAACAATCATAGAGTTTGTAGTGTACATAGATTTGCAAAACAATGGGATAAGGGAACATTCCTGAACTTTGTTTTATGACTTTTCTCCTGGTGATTGTGAAATCTTGTGAATGCATCAATGCAGTACATGTTATCTTGCTTGCAGAGCTTGGATTCATTGAATGAGTTTACTAAAAATGTAAATATTGCAGAATATACAGCCTCATGCTACATAACTAAGCTCCATTTCATGCTGATTAAACTAAATTAAGACTGTATCTTAAACAGAAAACTATCTTTAAATAAGTTTTTTCTCCAAAAGCATTTTATTAAAATAAATGTGACAAAAATAAAAAAAACCACCGATTTAAATTAAAAAAAAAATCCGATTTAAATAAAAAAATCCAATTTATTTATTTATTTATTTTATTTTATTTTATTAAATTTCTATACTGCCCTTCTCCCGAAGGACTCATTTGATTTTTTTAAAATTGATTTTTACCTGCCCTGACCAGTAATCCTTGACTTACGACCACAATAGAACCCAAAATTGGTGTTGCTAAGTGAGACATTTTGTTAAATGAATTTTGCCCCGTTTTATGTCCTTTCTTGTGGCAGTTGTTAAGTGAATCACAGCAGTTGTGAAATTAGCAACATGGTTGTTCAAGTGAATCGGGCTTCCCGCCTTGACTCTGCTCGTCAGGAGGTCGCGAAAGGGGATCACATGACCTTGGGACATTGCAACCGTCATAAATGTGAATCAGTTGCCAATCAGTCAGTTGCGCAGACTGCACTGGCTACCTGTGGCCTTCCGGGTGCGCTTCAAGGTTCTGGTGAACGTCTTCAAAGCGCTCCATGGCATAGGGCCGGGCTATCTACGGGACCGCCTACTGCTACCGAATACCTCCCACCGACCCGTGCGCTCTCACAGAGAGGGACTCCTCAGGGTGCCGTCGGCGTGACAGTGTCGTCTGGCGGCGCCCAGGGGAAGGGCCTTCTCTGTGGGGCTCCGCCCTCTGGACGAACTCCCCGGGACTCCGTCAACTTCGGACCTCCGAACCTTCGTGCGGCTTAGCGCATTTATTCATCTGCGAGGACTGGGTTAGTTTTTAAATTTATGGGTTTTAATTGGGGGTTTTAAATGGGGTTTTAAATTGTATCTAAATTTTTAGGCCGTTATTGAATCAGTTTTTTATATAGTTTTTAATTTGTATTCTATGTATTGTATTTTTTATTGGCTGTGAACTGCCCTGAGTCCTTCGGGAGAAGGGCGGTATACAAATATAATAAATAAATAAATAATAATAATAATAATAATAATAATAATAATAATAATAATAATAATAATAATTCTCTGAATTTCGATCATGGGGACGCTGCATCGGTCGTGTGAAAAACGATCATAAGTCACTTTTTTCAGTGTTGTTGTAACTTTGAACGGTCACTAAATGAACTGTTGTAAGTGGAGGCTACATGTAATTGACACAGGCTAGCTTATTGCAAGTGGTTTTCAATTTTTTCTTCATCACGGACCACCTTTAAATATCTTTTGTGGCCATGGACCCCCAAGGATTTAAATCATAACATTTCTTCAAGCCTTTGGGGTTTTTTTTTCACATTGTTGGTTTGACCTCCTGTGACATCAGTGGTCCATGGTCTACAGGTTGAGGACCACTGGCTTGGTGTGTTTGGCTGCCATGTGCTCCATTGGATAAGAGAGAAATCACCTTCATTATCATTTTTTTTTACTTTTGGCACACTGGCACTCATTAAAAATTAAATTATGTCACCTGGTTTCAAAAGTGTACACATACATAACACATATAGATATTTATTTTATTTTATTTTATTTATTTTATTTATTTATAACCCGCCCTTCTCCGAAGACTCAGGGCGGCTTACACTATGTTAGCAATAGTCTTCATTCTATTTGTATATTTATATACAAAGTCAACTTATTGCCCCCAACAATCTGGGTACTCATTTTACCTACCTTATAAAGGATGGAAGGCTGAGTCAACCTTGGGCCTGGTGGGACTAGAACCTGCAGTAATTGCAGGCTGCTGCTGTTAATAACAGACTGCATTAGCAGCCTGAGCCACAGAGACCCTTATAGATATGCTATATACATAACAGGAATGGAATGGAATGGAATGGAATGGAATGGAATAGAATAGAATAGAATAGAATAGAATAGAATAGAATAGAATAGAATAGAATAGAATAGAATAGATTTTGAACTCTGGTGCTGGAGAAGATTCCTGCGAGTCCCTTGGACTGCAAGGCGAACAAACAAGTCAGTCCTAGATGAGATCAACCCTGACTGCTCTTTAGAAGGCCAGATCCTGAAGATGAAACTGAAATACTTTGGCCACCTAATGAGAAGGAAGGACTCACTGGAGAAGAGCCGAATGCTGGGAAGCGATGGAGCTCCCCCGTGACCCTCGGACCTATTGACTTACCGCCACGAGCATGCGCAGGAACTGGACCCCCACCCGACGGGTTTCCCCCAACACCCGCCCTTTCCCTCCCACCCCTTAAAAATGCCCTATCTAAAAACCCCCAAAGGCTCTTCCTCTTCGCATGCCACCTCTGTGGATCCCAAGACCCGTCATTGAGGCCGGCCCTCGGTAACGAAGCGGGCCATTCCTGCGAGGCGGGGGCACCTCGCAGGCGCAAGAGTTCATGTGCAGCGTAACGCATAGAAAAGTGCAAATCGGTGAAGGGTGCTAAGATGGTAAAATCCCAGGTGGTAGGACATTAACAAAAGATAGAACCACCAACGGATGTCCAGTTGTCAAGGAGGACAAATAGAAGCTGGAACCAGACAGAGATGATAAAAACCAGGACAAACAGACCGACAGCCTCCATGGTAAATCTATGGAGAAAGTTTCTACAAGAAGATTGTGTAGAGGACGTGTAGCATCCCAGAAAATCCTGTGGACTCTGCTCAAGCATCGCTTATATGCCACGTCCTGGATAGAAGGGAGTGAACTTCCAATGATCTTTTCTGCTGTCCTCACCACTCTCTGCACTGCCTTCTGTCTGAAGCAGGGATGCTTCCAAATCAGACTTTCGTGCAATTTGACAGGATGCTGTCCATCATCCCTCTACGACAGAGGTGTCAAACTCAATTTCATGGAGGACCAC
This sequence comes from Ahaetulla prasina, assembly GCF_028640845.1. NCBI lineage: Eukaryota > Metazoa > Chordata > Lepidosauria > Squamata > Colubridae > Ahaetulla > Ahaetulla prasina. The sequence continues at coordinate 369,862,434 of NC_080539.1, read as the reverse complement.
ATCAGGGTTATGTTTGACCTTGACGGTGGGGGCGCCAGGGGAGGAGTGGCTGGAGTGGGCGTGCCCAGCATGACATCATTCATATCAGGGGCGCCTGTGGTGGGCCAAGTGCTCTGCCATGAAAATGGGCTCCTGGGCCCTGTTTTTGGCCACGACAGCCTCCTGCAGCCCTCTGCCAGTGAAAATGAAGCTCAGGGGGCCACAGGCAGGCCTCCCAAACTCCATTTTTGCTGGCAGAGGGCTGCAGGAGGCCATCGCGGCTGAGGAATGGAGCCTGGGACGGCTGCGTGCAGCCCTCCTGAGCTCTGTTTTTGCTGGCAGAGCCACTGTGGGCTGGTCCTTTGCTGTTTCCAGGTGGCCCTTTGGGCCAGATCTAAGCACCCCGCGGGCTGGATCTGGCCCTCGGGCCTTGAGTTTGACACCCCTGCTCCAGTGGTGGGATTCAAATAATGTAACAACCGGTTCTCTGCCCTAATGACCAGCTGGGTAGGCGTGGCTCGGTGGTCATGTGACTGTGTGGGCGTGACCAACTCAACATCACTCACGTGGATGGGCGCTTCGCTTTAGCTGTTACAATGTACTAAGGGTTAACCAGAGAGGCAGTTTCTGTAAGCAGGGCGGTAAAGTTTAGGCTAGAAACACCACCAGAATGTTTCCTTCCTGCCTTCCTTACAGGATTAGCCCTGTAAAGTGGAAAATAAGATTTCTTCCAACAACCGGTTCTCTGGACTGCTTAGAAAGTTAACAACCGGTTCTCCCGAATAGGTGCGAACTGGCTGAATCCCACCACTGCCCTGCTCTATAGAAAATGGTGAGGGGGAGGATGATGTGCTTTTCTCATGCGACCCCGAAAATGAAGGCGCTGCTGTGCCCGCTTCACCAGCGTCTCGCTGTTGAGCGACCAAGTCAGCCTACTCGTTAGCCGCACGCGCAGAAATTTGATGCCGCTAACCGTCTCCACAGTTGATAAACCACAGTTGGTTTGAGTTGGACATTTCAATGCCGGTGACCTTGGCCGGAGCTGTCCTTGTGGGAAACCACAAACCAAGGCTTATCAGCCACAGCAGCTGCTTCCTACCATCTGCCAAGCCCAAACCAGGGAAGCTGGGTGGTTGTTTAACCCGATGTGGGAACCCCTGTCACCTCAAGGCATTGCACCTCCAAATTAGGGGGAGCTGCAGATATTACAAGCCACTATATGGGGCCTAAAAACAGCAGTGAGTCGGTTTTCCCGGCTGGATTTATAGAATAGAATAGAATAGAATAGAATATTTTATTGGCCAAGTGTGAATTTCTCTTGGTGCATATGCTCTCAGTGTACATAAAAGAAAAAATACGTTCATCAAGGTACAACATTTACAACACAATTGATGGTCAATATATCAATATAAATCATAAGGATTGCCAGCAACAAGTTATAGTCATACAGTCATAAGTGGAAAGAGATTGGTGATGGGAACGATGAGAAGATTAATAGTGCAGATTCAGTAAATAGTCTGACAGTGTTGAAGGAATTATTTCTTTAGCAGAGTGATGGCCTTTGGGAAAAAACTGTTCTTGTGTCTAGTTGTTCTGGTGTGCAGTGCTCTATAGCGTCGTTTTGAGGGTAGGAGTTGAAACAGTTTATGTCCAGGATGCGAGGGGTCTGTAAATATTTTCACGGCCCTCTTCTTGATTCGTGCAGTAAACAGGTCCTCAATGGAAGGCAGGTTGGTAGCAATTATTTTTTCTGCAGTTCTAATGATCCTCTGAAGTCTGTGTTTTTCTTGTTGGGTTGCAGAACCGAACCAGACAGTTATAGAGGTGCCTTTATGCAACTGAACACTAAAACAGGGCACACTGGTTGTTGCTGCGTACTGATTTTGAGTTATTTTGTACAAATGAAAAAGGTGGGATGCAAATTAATAAGCACAGGTAGTCCTCTACGTACGATGGTTCATTTAGTGACTGTCCAAAGTTACAACAGCACTGAAAAAAAGTGACTTTTGATCAGTTTTCCACACCCACAACCGGCTGCAGCATCCCCATGATCAAAATTCAGATGCTTGGCAATTGTCTCGTATTTATGACCATTGCAGTGTCCGGGGTGCGTGTGTGTGATGTCATGTGATCCCCTTTTGCACCTTTCTGACAAGCACAGTCAAGGGGAAAGCCAGATTCACTTAACGACCGTGTTGCTGACTTAAGAACTGTAATGATTCAATTAACAACGGTGGCAAGAAAGATCGTTAAAAGAGAGCAAAACTCACTCAACAACTTCCTCATTCAGCAAGAGTGGGCTCAATATGTCATAAATTGAGGACTACCTTTAAATAAGCCAGCCTCCGTTTAACCCAGATTCTTGTGCAACCGCAACCTAATTCACCTGTCGAAAGTTATTTTCTGGTTATAACCAGAAAATAGCATGCTTTGATATTCCTAGCGTCTGTGGTAATTAATATAAGGTTCTAGTCCCTGTTAAGAATGGAGACCAGTCCGTTATGGTAAACGGAGACAACTTTCTACAGTTAGTCCTCGACTTATGGTACCTCCATTCATTTGTTGTCCATTCGAAATTCCAACTGCACTGAACAAAATGGCGGCTCCTCACACTTACGACCACTGTAGTAGCCTCCCACCACCACAAAATCAAAATCCAGATGTTTGGCAACTGACATGTATTTAAAAGGTTAACACAGGTGGAAGGGATCTTGTAGGTCATCTAGTCCAACCTCCCCCCACCCCACCCAAGCAGGAGACCTCCTCTACCATGTATTTGCGACAGTGGCAGCATCCCACGATTGCCGTCTGCGACCTCCCCAGCAAGCTGCCAACAGGCAACTTCGATGAGGGAAGCTGGATTTGTTTAATGACCGCGCGATTCGCTGAACGCCCGCCGCGATTCGCTTAACGGTGGCCAAAGAAAGGTCGTAAAATCGAGAACGATTCGCTTAACAATGGCCTTGCTCAGCCACATGAAATTCTGGTTCCAACCGTGGTCGTTAAGTCGAGGATTTCCCGTCGTCCTTGGGGACTACGGTGCAGCTAAAACTTGCAAATATGAAGAGTGGGGGGGGGAGGCTGATATCTGGGCGTGGGAAGTTGGGGGGGGGGCTTTCCTTGTCATCTACTCCAGCTTTTAAGTGATCCTGCACAACACACACACACACACACCCCAAGAGGCGATCTGCGCCATCTTCCTCCGCTGCCTGGGGGAATTCTGGGAATTGAAGTCCACATCTCAAGATACCCTGATCCATGGGATGGGGGGGGGTGTTGGGTTGGGAGGAGGGGTAATGAGAGTTCTTTTTTTTTTTTTTCACACACTCGCCTCCCACGCGAGCTGCCAGCTTTGGCAACCGCAACTAACGGAATTAATAAAAGATTAGGGAGAAACAGGAGCTATGAAATATTTAGCCCGTGCAGCTGCTTTGGAGAATGCAGACAACTGGCTTTTAGGGAGAGGTGTGTGTGTGTGTGCTTGTTTTGTGTGTGTGTGTGTGTGTGTTTCCAGTCTGCAGGGTAGCGGCAACGGCTGTTCTCCTTCACACAATTGCACGGAGGAGGCAACCCCCCCCACCCCCGTTTTCAACCAAGCAGGTTGTGTGTGGCTTCCGTCTGTGGGGTTGGTTCAGGCTGCGTTCAAGCAAAGGAAGGAAATTCAGCAGGGCTGGCTACAGGGCAGGTCAAAAAAGTCAAGATGGCGGCCGCCACCGCTCCCTCAACACTCCCCTCCCTTTTTTTTTTTTTGTGGACTTCCTGCGACACACAAGGGGGCGGGGTTTGTGGCGAGATGGTTGGCAAATTAAAAAAAATAATAAAAAATATAAAATAAATGAACACAATACAATAAATAAATAATAAAATAAATAAAATAAAATAATAATAATAAAATAAAAAATAAAATAAAATAATAAATTAAATTAAAATAAAATAAAATATAAAAATTGGGCAGTGGCCGCTGTCAATATAATTTTTGTATATTCTTTTCGTTTTTATCCAGCCCTGTTTTCTTCGGCTCAAGGCAGCATATGTATGGGTAGTCTACGACTTACGACCGCAATTGCTCCTAAAATTTCTGTTTTAATGTTTCTGTGAGACATTTGTTAAGTGAGTTTAGCCCCATTTTTTTTTTTTTTTGCCAAATAAGCGAATCACTGTCGTTGATAAAGTGTGAACAAAATTCAGATACTTGGCAGCTAGTTCGTCTTTATTTTTTATTTATTTTTATTTGAATTTATATCCCGCCCTTCTCCGAAGACTCAGGGCGGCTTACACAGTGTTAAGCAATAGTCTTCATCCATTTGTATATTATATACAAAGTCAACTTTTATTGCCCCCAACAATCTGGGTCCTCATTTTACCTACCTTATAAAGGATGGAAGGCTGAGTCAACCTTGGGCCTGGTGGGACTTGAACCTGCAGTAATTGCAAGCAGCTGTGTTAATAACAAGACAGACTTAGTCTGCTGAGTCACCAGAGGCCCTTTATGATGGTGGCGGTGTCCCAGTGTCACGAGGTCTCGTTTTGCGACCTTCTGACTGGCCAAGTCAATGGGGAAGCTGGATTGGTTTAACAACCGGGTTACTAACTTATCTGGTTTTTCACAGAATGCTTTAAAAAAATAGCTGACCTCATCCCTTTTAAAAAAAAATGGGGAAAAAAGTAATTTCAGCCCTTAATCAGGTTTAAACAGAATTTTTTTAGTTTCTTGTGTTATTTTCCCCCCAAGACAGCTGGACCTCACTTGTAAATTAAAAACCTGGGGGAAACCCAAAATTTATGTTGCTAAGTGAGAAATTTGTTAAGTGAATTTTGCCCCATTTTACACCTTTTCTTGCCACAAAACCAACTTTTCTCTGTTTACGTTGCTTGTGGAATATGAATAAAAGGGTTGCAAAGGGCTGGAGTTTTGATTATCCCACCACTGGGATCAATGGTGAAATCTAAATTTCTTTCCTACAGGTTCTGTGGGCGTGGCTTGGCTGGGTCATGTGACTGGGTGGGCGTGGCTTTGTAACTGTGTGACTGGGGGGATCAAAAGACAGAAACTCACTAACAATGTCCTGCTGGAGCAGGGTTGGACTAAATGATCTCCAGGTCCCTTCCAGCCCTGGATTATCCTCTGAAGCTGTGTCTAGTTCCAGGTTTGTAGTCCTTCCTTCCTCTCCTTTTTCCTTCCTTCCTTCCTTCCTTCCCTCCCTCCCTCCCTCTTCTTTCTTTCTTTCTTTCTTTTTCTTTCCTTCCTTCCTTCCTTCCTTCCCTCCCTCTTTCTTTCTCTCTCTCTCTCAAAACCGAACCCCCCATTTTTTGCCTAGCAGGCTTCAGCTATTTTAACCTTTTAAAAAATGTTTTTTAAAGGTAAGGAAAAGGCTGACGATCCCAGCTTAGTTGCCTGATTGTCAGAGCCTTTTTTTTTTATTTTTTTACTTTTAAAAGCATTTTTTTTACAACCTATTTGGCCAAATAGGAGCCTCTGGTGGCTCAGACTGCTAAGACAGTCTGTTATTAACAGCAGCTGCTTGCAATTACTGCAAGTTCAAGTCCCACCAGGCCCAAGGTTGACTCAACCTTCCATCCTTTATAAGGTAGGTAAAATGAGGACCCAGATTGTTGGGGGCAATAAAAGTTGACTTTGTATATAATATACAAATGGATGAAGACTATTGCTTAACACAGTGTAAGCCGCCCTGAGTCTTTGGAGAAGGGCGGGATATAAATGCAAATAAAAAAAAATGCTTTTAAAAGTAAAAAAAAAAAAAGGCTCTGATGATCGAGTGACTGAGCTGGGCATGGGGGGTGGGGGTGGAGAAGGATTTTTGCTACCAGTTCTCCGAACCACTCGCCACCATTACTACAGGAGCATTTCACCTGACTGGGATCCTGTCAGAATCATAAGGAGGAGGTCGGTCGTAAGTCACGTTTTTCAGTGCAGTCGTAACTTTGAACTGTCACTAAACAAATGGTTGTAAGTCTAGGACTACACATGCGCACACACACAGCTCCATTTGCCCGAACTGTGGGCACATGCACCCACTGCTTGCACAAATGGGAGCTTCATGCATGCGCTCGCTCACTGCTTGCACAAGTGCACACCCACGCATGCTCAGCCGTCGCTTCCACGGCTCATTTCTGAACAGGCTGCGGCCCACTAGTGAGCTGCAGCCCCAAGGTTGGTGACCCCCTGCTCTAGTTTTTCTCAACTCTCAACAATACTGTGGGAGTTGAAGTCCACAAATGCTGGCTTGGGGGATTCTGGGATCTGAAGTTCACTAATGCTAGATGAAGAATCCTAGGAATTGTAGTCACAAATGCTGGCTGGGGAATTCTGGGATCTGAAATCTACTAATGCTGGCTGGGGAATTCTGGGATCTGAAGTCCACTAATGCTGGCTGGGGAATTCTGAGATCTGAAGTCCACTAATGCTGGCTGGGGAATTCTGGGATCTGAAATCCACTAATGCTGGCTGGGGAATTCTGGGATCTGAAATCTATTAATGCTGGCTGGGGAATTCTGGGATCTGAAGTCCACTAATGCTGGCTGGGGAATTCTGGGATCTGAAATCTACTAATGCTGGCTGGGGAATTCTGGGATCTGAAATCTACTAATGCTGGCTGGGGAATTCTGGGATCTGAAGTTCACTAATGCTGGCTGGGGAATTCTGGGATCTGAAATCTATTAATGCTGGCTGGGGAATTCTGGGATCTGAAGTCCACTAATGCTGGCTGAGGAATTCTGGGATCTGAAGTTCACTAATGCTGGCTGGGGAATTCTGGGATCTGAAGTCCACTAATGCTGGCTGGGGAATTCTGGGATCTGAAGTCCACTAATGCTGGCTGAAGAATCCAAGGAATTGTAGTCAGAAACTGGCTGGGGAATTCTGGGATCTGAAATCTACTAATGCTGGCTGGGGAATTCTGGGATCTGAAGTTCACTAATGCTGGCTGGGGAATTCTGGGATCTGAAATCTATTAATGCTGGCTGGGGAATTCTGGGATCTGAAGTCCACTAATGCTGGCTGGGGAATTCTGGGATCTGAAGTTCACTAATGCTGGCTGGGGAATTCTGGGATCTGAAGTCCACTAATGCTGGCTGGGGAATTCTGGGATCTGAAGTCCACTAATGCTGGCTGAAGAATCCAAGGAATTGTAGTCAGAAACTGGCTGGGAAATTCTGGGATATGAAGTCCACTAATGCTGGCTGGGGAATTCTGGGATCTGAAGTCCACTAATGCTGGCTGGGGAATTCTGGGATCTGAAGTCCACTAATGCTGGCTGGGGAATTCTGGGATCTGAAATCTACTAATGCTGGCTGGGGAATTTTGGGATCTGAAGTCCACTAATGCTGGCTGGGGAATTCTGGGATCTGAAATCTACTAATGCTGGCTGGGGAATTCTGGGATCTGTAGTCCACTAATGCTGGCTGAAGAATCCTAGGAACTGTAGTCAGAAACTGGCTGGGAAATTCTGGAAGTTCACACCCACAACCCGCTTTCCCGCTTGCAAAAACCTGAGAAATCCTGGTTTTCCCCGGATCCCCCATTCCTACGTGGCCATCCACCCGATCGCCTCCTTGCTTTCCTCGCTCGGGAAGAAGTGCCAACTCTTAACGTGTGAAAAGGCAGCCCCTCCCGTTTCCTTAAACCCGGGTTTAGATACCAGGTGAACACAGGAACCCCCCCCTTCCCCCAGAGTCCTTTGCCCCGCCCCCCCCCGTTCCCCGACTTCGGGCTGGCCGCAAAGCCCCTGGCCCCTTCCCGGGAGAGCGGCGCTCCCTCTGCCCATGCTCAGAGGCACGCTGATCGCGCGCCGCTTTGCAAGCATCCCCGGCGGCCTTTTGCAAAAAAAAACAACCCCAAAAAAACGGTGTCTGCTTCTGGGCTTTCAGGCCAGGGCGAAGCAAAGCCAAGTAGGGTTTTTTTTTTGGTTTATTTTTTTTTTTTTGGAAGGCAGCCCTGGAGAGCGCCGGCTTTTGATCGGCAGCCCGTCTGCTCTCTCTCTCCCCCCCTCTCCATCTTTCCCCCCCTCCCTCCCCTCCTTTCCCCCGCTAATGCTTGATTGATGGCCAACAGGAGAACCTCGCCTGGGTGAGATCAATGGGTTGCAATTAGAGCCAGCGGCCAATCAGGAGCGAGCAGGCTTGGGGAGCCCACGTTACTTTGATTGACAGGGCAGAGCGCGGGGAGGGAGGAGGGGGGAGAAGGGGCGGGGGCACGGCTCCAGCCGCGCGCAAGGGCTTGTGGGGAACGTAGTTTTTTTTCCCCTCCTCCACGGCCGTTTCCTCGTTCTTCTTCTCCCACCTCGTGCATAAATAATGGACTGGAAGAAGAATGTACTTTTTTGTTTCTGGAAGGGGAGTTAAGGTCTTAGAGAGAGGAGTGACTATGGATTATGACTTATGTTGTATTTTAATTTATGATTGTTAATCTTATACCCTGTACTTTGTTCTGGGAAGTCTCGGGGAGGGAGGAGGAAGCGGGGAGAGGGGGATGAAGGATCAATGTAAAGGAATGATTGAAGATACGTAATTAAGAAATAGAAATAATTTGAAATGAAAGCGGGGCTGCTCAGCTGCCATTTCAGAAGGGAATGGAAAGGGAGAAGAGGAGGAGAGTGAAGGAAGGAAGTAGGTAGGAAAAGAGAGGTAGAAAAGGGGGAAAGGAGAGGAAGAAGAAAGGGGAAAGAGAGAGGGTTAGAAAGGGTGGAAGAGAAGAGTGGGGAAGGAGGAGAGGATGTAGAAAAGCAAAGGAGAGGAAGGATGAAGAAAGCAGTAGAGAAGGGAGGAGGAAAGGTTTGTTAAGGAAGGAAGTGGTAGCTGGGCAGGTCCGAATAAGTAACAAATGAAAGTTAATGACTAATGTTGAATAAGAGACGGTATATTGAATAGGTTGTTGGAAAATGGAAATAAAACTTTTTTATTAAAAAAAAGAAAAGAAAAAGAAACCTGGCTCCATTTTCAGGGAATCGCCTCCTGCTCAGATAATCTAATAGGAGAGGAGCTGGAAACACCCCCCCCACCACTTTTTGTGATGGGGGGGATATTATAAAAAGGGGGTCCCGGCTCCCATTAGAGAGATTTTGACAAGCATGCCTTTCGCCTATATAAGGAAACATTTCCTGACAGTGAGAACAATCGATCGGTGGAACTCGCTTGCCCTCAAAAGTTGTGGGAACTTCATCGCTGGAGGCTTTCAAGAAGGGACTGGACTGCCATCTGTCAGAAATGGTGTAGGGTCTCCTGCTTGGGCGGAGGTGGGAGGGGTTGGACTAGATGACCTACAAGGTCCCTTCCAACTCTGTTCATCTGACTACCAGAAACCATGGATGGAAGTGAATCAAGGAGAGAACCAAGCTGGAATTAAGGAGAAACAGTCAGGACGATTAACCAGTGGAACAGCTTGCCACCAGAAGTTGTGGGAGCTTCATCGCTGGTGGCTTTGAAGAAGAGACTGGACTGCCATCTGTCAGAAATGATGTAGGGTCTCCTGCTTGGGCGGGGGGTTGGGGGGTTGGATTAGATGACCTACGAGGTCCCTTCCAACTCTTGTTATTCTCTCTTTGGGGTCGATTGATTGAATTCCCACAAAGACGCAACCTCCGGACCCAATTTTAGTATGCAGGTAGTCCTGGATTTGCGACCACAACCGAGCCCCGAATTTACGTTGCTAAGTGAAACAATTAATTAAACTTTGCCCCATTTTACGACCTTTCTTGCCATGGTTGTTAAGTGAATCTGCCTTCCCTTATGGTCTTGACTCGTCAGAAGGTCGCAGACCCTGGGACCCCGCGACCGTCGTTAAGTATGAAGTCAGTTGGCAAGCGTCTGACTTTTGATCACGTGACCAAAACGGTTGTAAGGGTGAAAAACAGTCATAAGTCACTTTGAACTTTGTCACTTTGAACGGTCACTAAACAAATGGTTGTAAGTTGAGGACTACCTGCATATGCTGCCCAAGAACCAAACACTTCGGCGGATTCTCAGTTCAAACCCCAATTTAGCCCTACCTGGGGGTTGTGGGAAGCCACCGACCTGGGTTTAGCTGGCCGTTCCTTCCCACCAAGAAAGCCAGCTGACCAGCAGCAAATTCCTGATTTGGAGGCAGATTTAGAAATTCCAAATTTTTTTTTTTGTTGTTTACATTTATATCCCGCCCTTCTCCGAAGACTCAGGGTGGCTTACAGTGTATAAGGCAATAGTCTCATTCTATTTGTATATTTTTTACAAAGTCAACTTATTGCCCCCCCCAACAATCTGGGTCCTCATTTTACCTACCTTATAAAGGATGGAAGGCTGAGTCAACCTTGGGCCGGGCTTGAACCTGCAGTAATTGCAGGCTACTGTGTTCTTAATAACAGGCTTTACCAGCGTGAGCTAAACCGGCTCACCAGCAGATGAAAACGGTACCAGTACTCCTTGACTTGCATTTAGTGACTGGATTCGTTGGGTGACCATTCGAAGGTACACTACCACTGAAAAATGACTTATGACCGTTTTTCACACTTACGACCGTTGCAGCATTCCCCATGGTCACGTGATCAAAATCCAGACGCTTGGCCAACTGGCATATACAGGATTTAGAACAGTTGCGCTGTCCCAGGCTCATGTGACCACGTTTTGTGACCTTCTGACCTACAAAATCGATGGGGAAGCCAGATTGACTGAACAACCGTGCTACTAACTTAACGACTACAGCGATTCGCTTAACAGCCGTGGCAAAAAGGGTCATAAAATGGGACAAAACTCACTGAACAATTGTCTTGCTTAGCAATGGAAATTTTCGATTCAGTTGTGTCGAGGACTACAAGTATATATATATACAAGTATATATAATATACAAATGGATGAAGACTATTGCTTGACATAGTGTAAGCCGCCCTGAGTCTTCGGAGAAGGGCGGGATATAAATGTAAATAATAATAAAAATAAATAAATAAATACAAGTAGAATGAATGGCTGGCTGGATAGAGACAGATAGACACAGATAGATAGATGATAAGAGAGATAAATAGAGATAGAGAGATAGTCATATAGTGATAGACAATTTGGTACTGTCTGGTTTGGTTCTGCAACCCAACAAGACAGACACAGACTTCAGAGGATAATTAGAACTGCAGAAAAAACAATTGCTACCAACCTGCCTTCCATTGAGGACCTGTATACTGCACAAATCAAAAAGAGGGCTGTGAAAATATTTACAGACCCCTCGCATCCTGGACATAGACTGTTTCAACTCCTACCCTCAAAACGACACTACAGAACACTGCACACCAGAACAACTAGACACAAGAACAGTTTTTCCCGAAGGCCATCACTCTGCTAAACAAATAATTCCCTCCACACTGTCAAACTATTTACTAAATCTGCACTACTATTAATCTTCTCAGCGTTCCCATCACCCATCTCCTTCCACTTATGACTGTATGACTGTAACTTTGTTGCTTGTATCCTTATGATTTATACTGATACTGCTTGTTTCCTGATTGCTTATTTGTAGCCTATAACTATCACTAAGTGTTGTACCTTATGATTCTTGACGAATGTATCTTTTCTTTTATGTACACTGTGAGCTTATGCACCAAGACAAATTCCTTGTGTGTCCAATTACACTTGGCCAATAAAAAAAAAATCTATTATAGATAGATAGATAGATAGATAGATAGATAGATAGATAGATAGATAGATAGATAGATAGATGTTATGTAAATGTTGTGCCTTGATGAACGTATCTTTTCTTTTATGTACACTGAGAACATATGCACCAAGACAAATTCCTTGTGTGTCCAATCACACTTGGCCAATAAAAAATTCTATTCTATTCTATATGATATAGAATAGAATAGAATAGAATAGAATAGAATAGAATAGAATTTTATTGGCCAAGTGTGATTGGACACACAAGGAATTTATGATATGATATCAATAAGAGAGATAGATATAGATACATAAACAGATAATGATGATAATGATGATTAGAGAGACAGACAGACAGACAGACAGACAGACAGATAATGGTGGCTGGGGAATTCTGGAAGCTGAAATGCTGCAAATAAATGCTCGTTTTCCTACCCAAGCGAATTTATCCTAGTGAGAAAACTTGCTCCTTTGATAAGAACCAGCAGCAAAAAAAGGCACATTTGCTTCTACAGGCCAAAACTACGCTACCCACAATTCTGCTGGGGAAGCTCCCTCCGTGCCCCTCCCTTGCCCGGCCGCTTAGGCCTCCCAAAGCTTCTAGGTCGCTTTCCCCTGATTAGCCATCCCCACCTTTGACGTCATAGACCCGTGTGGGATCCGACGCGGCTGATTGGCCGGCTGCCTACCTTGGTTCAGCCAATCCGCAGCGGCCCGTAGTAGCCAAGGCTTGGAAAAGCAATTTAAGGTGGACGGAATAGTTTCTGATTGGCATTGTGCTGGTGTTAAATATGTATTTGGGATTTTTTTTTTTTAAGAAATAAATTTAATGCAATAAAGCTGGGAGCTTTTCTTGATGTTTCTCAGACAAGGGGAGGTTTTTTTTAAAATTTTAATTTCTTTGTCCCCCAAGGTGTTGGGAGCCAAGTACCGTCTTTGACGGTACTTGGTACTCATCCAGCTTACAAAGATGATCAAAGTCAGGTTGTGTCTAACCATGGTTTATTAAATAGACCATGGTTTCTGGAGTGGCACAACCGCCTCATCAATTAGAATAGAATAGAATAGAATTTTATTGGCCAAGTGTGATTGGACACACAAGGAATTTGTCTTGGTGCATATGCTCTCAGTGTACATAAAAGAAAAGATACGTTCATCAAGGTACAACATTTACAACACAATTGATGATCAATATATCAATATAAATCATAAGGATTGCCAGCAACAAGTTATAGTCATACAGTCATAAGTGGAAAGAGATTGGTGATGGGAACTATGAAACGATTAATAGTAGTGCAGATTCAGTAAATAGTCTGACAGTGTTGAGATTGGTGTAATTACAACAGCATGCTGGGTGATCAAACTGCAAAACCCGGATTTGCAGGGTAAAGTAGTCCTTGATTTACAGCCGTTTGTTTAGTGACCCATTCGAAGTTACAATGGCACTGACGTAACTAATGACTGGTCCTCACACTTACAACGGCCAGGGGCTGCAGAGTCATGTGATCACAAGTCAGGCGCTCTGCAACTATCCAGGTATTTGTAACTCTTGCGGTATCTCAGGATTGCTTGATGGCCATTTTAACCTTCCCAGCCATCTTCTAATCGGCAAAGTCAGTGGAGAAGCTGGATTTGCTAAAGGACGGCGGTGATTCACTTAACAACCAGGGCAAAGCAGGTCATAAAATCGGGTGCCACACTCCAATTAACAACTGCCCTGCTTAGCAATGGATGGAAACTAATCAAGGAGAGATCCAACCTTAAAACTAAGAGAAACTTCCTAACAGTGAGGACAATTAACTAGTGGAACGGCTTGCCTTCAGAAATTATGGGCACTCCAACACTGGAGGCTTTTAAGAAGAGATTGGACAACCATTTGTCTGAGATGATACAGGGTCTCCTGCTTGAGCAGGGGGTTGGACTAGAAGACCTCCAAAATCCCTTCCAACCTTGTTACTCTGTGAATGGAAATTCTGAATCTAATTGTTGCAGAGGGCTATCTGTAATTCTCCCTTGAGTAGGGGTGAAATCTAGCAGGTTCTGGAGAACCGGGAGCGGAAATTTTGAGTAGTTCAGAGAACTGGCAAATACCACTGTGGCTGGCCCCAGAGTGGGGTGGGAATGGAGATTTTGCAGTATCCTTCCCTTGCCACGCCCACCAAGCCACACCCACAGAACCGGTGGTTAAAAAAAACTGGATTTCACCACCGCCCCTGAGTCCTATCTATTTAAAAATTCAGAAATAACAACTTGCGTTTTCAGGTCAACAGCCCGTGATCAACATTTGTGTAACCAGTGTGCATTTACCACAGTTGCAACACCCTGAAGGTTGTGTAACTGTCGTTCGCAACCCTTTCCAGGGAACTTCCTCACAAGCAAAAATCACCGCAGGGAGCCGTATTCATTGCACAACGGTTGTGATTCCCCTTAACAACGGCAGTTTAAAAAAAAAAAAAGATTGTAAGATCCTGCAAGACTCGATCACCATATTGCTTAGTAATGGAAGTAATGGAAGTTCTGGCCCGGGGTGAAATATAACTCAGTAAGCTCAAACTGCCCAAGGAGCTGCTGATTCATTTCTACAGAGGAATTATTGAGTCTATCATCTGCACCTCTATAACTGTCTGGTTCGGTTCTGCAACCCAACAAGAAAAACACAGACTTCAGAGGATAATTAGAACTGCAGAAAAAATAATTGCTACCAACCTGCCTTCCATTGAGGACCTGTATACTGCACGAGTCAAAAAGAGGGCCATGAAAATATTTGCTTTGTTGCTTGTATCCTTATGATTTATATTGATATATTGACCATCAATTGTGTTGTAAGTGTTGTACCTTGATGAACGTATCTTTTCTTTTATGTACACTGAGAGCATATGCACCAAGACAAATTCCTTGTGTGTCCAATCACACTTGGCCAATAAAATTCTATTCTATTCTATAAAATTTGTTATTACCGGTTCTGTGGGCCTGGCTTGGTGGTGGTGGGGTAATGTGATGGTGGGCGTGGCCAACTTTTTTTTGTTTTGTTACTTTTAAAAGCATTTTTTCTACAACCTCTTCGGCAGGAACCCAGGTGATCCCGAGGACACAGATAAATCTCCAAGGGCTTCAAAGACCTTCTAAAAGGACCTTCAAGGACTTCTAAAACTTCTAAAACCAGCAAAGCTGGCTGGGGAATTCTGGAAGTTGAAGTCCACCAGGCTTGCAGTTGCCAAGGTTGGAGACCCCTGCTCTAAAAGGATGCAAATGACCAGCTGTTTGCAAGGAATATAAATCCTCCCATTCTCCACCATCCAGTCAGAACTGAAGAAGCTTCTTGGATGAGAAGGGAAACGTCTTTCGAAGAAAAAACAAGAGAGTCCAGTTGCCTCTTGAAAAAGCCCTTTTGGGACAACCGTGACCTGGAGAACTGAGAATCTCTACAGACTTCAAATTGAATTCTCATGACTTCACGGTTAGTTCCCTGTGATTTTCCATTTCACAACGTAAGAGGTGTGAGTTGCCACTATTTTCTTTTAGTGTTTTGAGTTTCCAATTTAACAAGTAATCCTCGGCTTACCACCATTCATTCGGCAACCATTCAAAATCACAACAAAAATGACTGATGACCGGTTCTCGCACTTACGACCGGTTCTCGCACTTATGACCAGTTCTTACACTTACGACCCTTGTTGCATCTCTATTAGTCAAATGATTGCAATTTGTGCGTCTGTATTTACAACCATTCACTTGTAGCATCCTAGGATCCTGTGATCGATGCTTGCGACCTTCCCAGCTGGCTTCCGACAAACAAAGTCAATGCGGGGAACTGGGATTTGTTTAATGACTGCACGATTCACTTAACAACTTCAGCGATTCAATTAACCGCCATCATAAAGTAGACACGTTTAACTGTAAGTTGGTTCAATCTTTAGATGTCATTTGAAAGGTGCGTTTCTATGAAATAACCCAACGTTTCTGGTTTGCTTTAGTATAGCAGTTTGTGCGGGACGATATATTTTGACTTAGGTTCTAAATTGAGACTTATCAATTTAGTGTGTATAGTAACAAATATTAATTTTCTGTATTTGTCACATTTTGGAACTACCCATCATAAGGTCATAAACGGCATGATTCACTCAAGACAATAGCCTTGCTTTAGCAATGGAAAATTTGTTGTGGTTCTAAGTCAACTACCTATATCCATAATCAGGGGTCTCCAATCTTGACAACTTTAAGCCTGGAGGACTTCAGCTGTTTACGAGCGATTGCGTGCTCCGGCCCCCCAGAAATTTCCCGTGACCCGAGTGGCCAGGGTAATCGGGACCTGGGCCTCCGGCTGATGCTATGTAATGCCAGGTCCGCGGTTAATAAAGCCCCCCTGATTTCAGATCTTATTCAGGAAGGGACCGCGGACGTTATGGGCATTACGGAGACCTGGCTGGGCACCGAAGGGGGGGTTCCCCTAGTGGAGATGTGCCCACCAGGTTTCCGAGCATTCCATCAGCCGAGGGCCCAGGGTAGGGGTGGAGGGGTGGCGGTTATCATTAAGGAGAGTCTTGAGCCGAGGGAAACCACTGTGCCTCAGATAGCTGGGTGTGAATCCTCTTCGTGAAGTGGGGTCGTAGAACTCAGGTGGGCTTGTTGATCACGTACCTGGCTCCTTGCTGCGTGACTACAGCCCTGCCTGAGCTGTTGGAGTTGCTGGCGGGTTGGCAGTTGAAACCCCAGACTGTTGGTCATGGGGATTTCAATTTGCCATCAGCCGGCGTAGCATCTCGGCAGCTCAGGAGTTCATGGCTTCCATGACGGCCATGGACCTGATTCAGTTAATTGACGGCCCTACCACGTCGGGGAGGTACCCTAGACCTGATTTTTATCTCTGGCCAGTGGTCTAATGATCTGGTTTTAAATGATTTAGTTGTTGAACCTTTGTCATGGTCAGATCATTTCTCCTTCGCCTAGACTTTCTGACCGCTACCACCACGCGGGGAGGCGGAACCAATGCGTTGGTTCCGTCCCAGGCGCCTGATGGACCGGAGAGGTTCCTGGCGGAGCTTGGGCCGTTTCCGAACACCTGGCCCACGACTGACTGAAGAGCTAGTTGCGGCCTGGGAGCGGGCGCGGCTGGAGCTTTGGACCGTGTTGTGCCTTTGCGGCCTCTGACCCGCGTCGGTCTCAACCAGCTCCTTGGTTCTCCGAGGCTGAGGGAGATGAAGCGCGGAGAAGGCGCCTAGAGAGTGCCTGGAGATCCAGCCGCTCTGAGGCTGACGGACACTAGTTAGGTCCTATAGTAGGACCTACCTAGTGGCAATGAGGGGCGGCGTTCTCGTTCCTCCCTCATTGCGTCGGCAGATAACCGCCCGCCGCCCTGTTTGGGTGACCGCTCGCTCCTTCAACAGGAGGCGGGAGGACCC
Source organism: Ahaetulla prasina (assembly GCF_028640845.1). Taxonomy (NCBI): domain Eukaryota; kingdom Metazoa; phylum Chordata; class Lepidosauria; order Squamata; family Colubridae; genus Ahaetulla; species Ahaetulla prasina. The sequence goes on along the minus strand of NC_080539.1, from coordinate 369,845,425 downwards.
CTACAGGCGTGCCGAGGAGTTCGGTTATCTATCGACAAAATCGTTCAGCTTCGGGATGATTGGATCAAAATTGGGTAGATCCAGGCGAGGGTTCTGAGGCCCGTCTTGTTGAGGTGGTTTGGGATGACTTTGATCCTGTGACTCCGAGGACATGGACAGGTTGCTGGGTAGGCTGAGCCACCACATGTTTACTGGATCCGTGCCTCCTGGTTAGTACTGGCTACTCAGGAGGTGACACGAGGCTGGCTCAGGGATTACAAATGCTTCTTTGCGGGAGGGGGTCTTTCCGCTGCCTTGAAAGAGGCGGTGGTGAGACCCCTCCTCAAGCCTTCCTGGACCCAGCTGTTTTAGGGAACTACCGCCAGTCTCAATCTTCGCTTACGGCGAAGGTTGTAGAGAGTGTGGTGGCATGTCAGCTACCCCAGTACCTGGATGAAGCTGTCTATCTAGACCCGTTCAGTCCGGCTTCCGGCCCGGATACAGTACGGAGACTGCTTTGGTCGCACTGGTGGATGATCTCTGGAGGGCCAGGGATAGGGGTTACTCCTCTGCCCTGGTCCTATTAGACCTCTCAGCGGCCTTTGATACCCACCACCATGGTATCCTGCTGCGCCCGGTTGGAGGGTTGGGAGTGGGAGGCACCGTTTATCGGTGGTTCTCCTCCTACCTCTCTGATCGGACGCATGAGCAGTGTTGACAGGGGCAGAGATCGACTCAAGGTGCCTCATGTGTGGGGTGCCGCGGGGTCGATTCTCTCACCCTCCTGTTCAACATCTATGTAAACGCTGGGTGAGATCATCAGTGGCTTTGGGGTGAGATACCAACTGTACGCTGATGACACCCAGCTGTACTTTTCCACCCCGGGCCACCCCAGTGAAGCTGTCGAAGTGCTGTCCCGGTGTCTGGAAGCCGTACGGGTCTGGATGGGGAGGAACAGGCTCAAACTTAATCCCTCCAAGACGGAGTGGCTGTGGATGCCGGCGCCTCGGTACAGTCAGCTGCAGATGCGGCTGTCTGTCGGGGGTGAATCATCGGCCCCGATGGAGAAGGTACGCAACTTGGGCGTGCTCCTGGATGGTCGGTTGTCCTTTGAAGACCATTTGCCAACTGTCTCCAGGAGAGCATTTTATCAGGTTCGCCTGATCCGCCAGTTGCGTCCCTTCCTGGACCGGGATGCCTTATGCACAGTCACTCATGCTCGTTACCTCTCGCCTGGACTACTGCAATGCTCTCTACATGGGGCTCCCTTGAAGAGCACCGGAGACTTCAGCTAGTTCAGAATGCAGCTGCGCGGGTTATTGAGGGCGTTGCTCCCACATAACACCTATCCTGCCCAGACTGCACTGGCTACCTGTTGTTTCGCGGGTGCGCTTCAAGGTATTGGTTACCACCTTTAAAGCGCTCCATGGCTTAGGACCGGGCTATCTACGGGACCGCCTACTGCCGACTTCTATCTCCCATCGTCCGCACGCTCCCACAGAGGGACTCCTCAGGGTGCCGTCAGCCAAACAGTGTCGACTGGCGGCCCCAGGGAGGGCCTTCTCTGTGGGGCTCCTACCCTGGGAACGAGCTTCCCTCGGACTTGACAATTACCTGACCTTAGGACCTTTAGCATGAACTTAAAACTTATTTATTTCGTATGGCTGGACTAGCCTGATTTTTATTTTTATTGGATGGGTTTTTAAAATTTTGTTATTTTACGGGGGAGTACATTTTTTAACATTTTTGGGCATTTGAATTAGTTTTTTAAGGGATGTTTTTAATTACTGTGTGTATTTATATTTTATCTGCCTGTTCACCGCCCTGAGTCCTTCGGGAGAAGGGCGGTATACAAATTAAAATATTATTATTATTATTATTATTATTATTATTCAACTCCTAAAATATTCAATTCTGGGAGTTGAAGTACACCAGGCTTAAAGTTGCCAAGGTTGGAGACCCCTGCCCATGATGGTGAACCTATGGCACACATGGCCTTCTCTGCAGGCACGCCAGCCATCGCCCCAGCCCAGCTGCATTGCACATGTGTGGATACACCTCCTGCCAGCCAGCTGGTGTTCGAGCCTCTGCTGTGCATGCAGGGGGGGGGGGCAGAGCCCATGCGGGGGAGGCACACATGTTTCATAATAACAGAGTTGGAAGGGACCTTGGAGGTCTTCTAGTCCAACCCCCTGCCCAGGCAGGAAACCCTACACCATCTCAGACAGATGGCTATCCAACATTTTCTTAACAATTTCCAGTATTGGAGCATTCACAACTTCTGCAAGCAAGTTGTTCCACTTATTGATTGTTCTAACTGTCAGGAAATTTCTCCTTAGTTCTTTTTTATTATTCAAAAAGTTTTTATTAGTCAAAAAAGGTTTATACAAATACATATCAGGTATGGTAAATTTTCATTTTTCTTATCTAAAATAAGAATTTTACTCAAATTTTTTAACACATACAACAGCCATAAGGCAAGCAGGTGACACGAAGTAGCTAAGTTTGCAAATTTTAAATACGTAATAAAGAAGAGTCAAGAATAAACAGAATATCGTACAAAAGAGAATAAGGAAAACCAACACAATCCCAAATATCTTTATCACTTCCTAGTTTTGGATCTCAGAACTCTGGGTTCAGCCTGACCCAACTCCAGGGCCGCAACAGCGGCAGCCGCTTCAGCCCCATGATCTATAACCTCCCCTTCTTCAATTCCTGGGTCATCTGATTCCAGGAAGGCTTTGTGTTCCTCCACATAGGCCGTAGCCTCCATAATTGTACTGATTTCTTCGTAATGCCCTCCCGGAAAATCATCAATCCCTCTGGCATCAGCCATCTGAAGCCCACTCCCTTCTGGTACAATTTGCTTGACAAAAAATAATATTTCTTTCTTTTTTCACGTACCTGTCTGGGAATCTGCCTCAGAATGGCTATCTCCCTGCCCCTGTAAATCAGTGCCCCACTCCTATGTTTTCTAAGAATTTCATCTCTCGTCTCTCTTCTCACAAATTTGACATGAACCTCTCTGGGAACTGCATGCGTGCGTGCATATTCTTGCATTAACTCTATAAACTCGATCCACATCCCAATTCATGAAATCAACACCTCTCCCAAGAAATTCTCCCAACAATTTAGTCACAACATCTCTCAAGTCTTCTTGGTCCACTTCTTCCAAATTTTGAAACCTAAGGAAATAAGACATTTTATCCATCTGTAGTCCAAGCACAGCATTGCCTGTCGTCTCCTCTCTTTCTGCACTGCCCGCATCTCACCCTCCAAACCTTCCACTTTCTGCTTGTTTTCTGCTGAAACTTGTTGAGTATCCTTTAAATCCTTTTGGATAGTCACAATTTCTGCTCTTATTTCATCAATTTCTTGTCCATATTAGATAACTTTTCCAAAATTCTCTCCATCTCTCCAGCAGTTGGTCTCTGACCTTTTGCCATTAAGGAAAAAAATACAAAATCCTCAGGCAGGCACAGTATCCTTGTAATTTCCTCCGGATCCACCAGGGGCACTCACAGGAGCAACGAGTCCAGAGTACAGTTAGTCAACCAGGAAGCCGAAGAAGTGATGTCATCAAAATTCTCATAGTGAAGGCGGAAGCTGGACGCCACCACTGTTCCCCAGAAGGAGGGGCCTCAAACCTTCCCTCCTAAATTTCTCCATCACCTCTTCTCTCCAGAGCTCCACAAAACCGGTAATCTTCTTATTTTAAGTTCTCCTCTCTCCAGAATAACTCGTGCTCCTTCCAACCGCAGGGGAGAAAACCCCCGCACTCCGGAGCACTCCACTCACGTTTACGATATTCCCTTCCTTCTCCTCCTCAATTCTTCTCCGTGCCCTGTTCACCACCAGGCTGCTGCAGTTATAAATCCAATGCCCGGTGTCACGGGCACAGCAACCAGGCGGCGACCAAAATAATGGCGCGGCCTGTGGCCTCGAACCCCGCCGAGCCTAGGGGCGCCAGCATCGGTCCCCACAGTCCTGTATGTCGGCTGGGAGACCCCTGGCGAGCCGTCCGTGCGGCAGGTGTCCTTTTCGGAACACCTGGCCCCTGAGGGCCTCGGCGGCGGCCGGATTCGGGCGCTGGAGGCAGGAGAAGCCTTCCAGACGTCCGTTGCCGCTGGATACCGGAAGTCGTCCCCAATTTCTCCTTAGTTCTAAGTTGCTTCTCTTCTTGATTAGTTTCCACCCATTGCTTCTTGTCTTGCCTTCAGGGGCTTTAGCAAATAGCTTGATTCCCTCTTCTTTGTGGCAGCCCCTGAGATATTGGAACACTGCTATCATGTCTCCCCTAGTCCTTCTTTTTATTAAACTAAACATACCCAGTTCCTGCAACCGTTCTTCATATGTTTTAGCCTCCAGCCCCCTAATCCTCCTTGTTGCTCTTCTCTGCACTCTTTCTAGAGTCTCGACATCTTTTTTACATCGTGGCGACCAAAACTGAATGCAATATTCCAAGTGTGGCCTTACCAAGGCATTATAAAGTGGTATTAACACTTCACGTGTTCTTGATTCTATCCCTCTGTTTATGTAGCCCAGAACTGTGTTGGCTTTTTTGGCAGCTGCTGCACACGGCTGGCTCATATTTAAGTGATAGTCCACTAGGACTCCAAGATCCCTCTCACAGGTACTACTATTGAGCAAGGTACCACATATACGGTACCTGTGCATTTTGGGTTTTTTTGCCTAAATGTAGAACCTTATTTTTTTCACTGTTGAATTTCATTTTCATGCATGAGCGGAGCTGTACATTGCATTTGGGGGTTCGCCCATGCACCCCCTTCATCTCCTGCACTGACCCGGAAGACAAAACGGGGGGCAGACCACATGCGCCTGGGGGCACTCACATTGCATTTTCGGGGTTCGGGCACATGCATGTATATTTGCGTGCACGCTTTGGGCACCCAGCACTAAAAAGGTTAACCATCACTGACCCATACTATAGTTGCCATGTGGCCAAGCCAGGTCTAATAATGGTTAGCTTTTAGCTTACCTCGACTCCCTCCAGTTAAGCTCAGCCCTAGGAAACAGAGAAGTTTGAAAGCAGCAGTCCAATCATGGTTTCCCAGTCTAGCCTACATCGCTTCTCTGGGTTGTTCTGACCAAGGACTAACAGCTTGACCTGCCTAGCTTACCAAGATCAAAGAAGAATAGAATAGAATAGAATTTTTTATTGGCCAAGTGTGGACACTTATTGGACACACAAGGAATTTGTCTTGGTGCATATGCTCTCAGTGTACATAAAAGAAAAGATAAGTTCATCAAGGTACAACATTTACAACACAATTGATGGTCAATATATCAATATAAATCATAAGGATTGCCAGCAACAAAGTTACAGTCATACAGTCATAAGTGGAAAGAGATTGGTGATGGGAACTATGAGAAGATTAATAGTAGTGCAGATTCAGTAAATAGTTTGACAGTGTTGATGGAATTATTTGTTTAGCAGAGTGATGGCCTTCGGGAAAAAACAGTTCTTGTGTCTAGTTGTTCTGGTGTGCAGTGCTCTATAGCGTCGTTTTGAGGGTAGGAGTTGAAACAGTTTATGTCCTGGATGTGAGGATCTGTAAATATTTTCATGGCCCTCTTCTTGATTCTATCCTCTGTTTATGCAGCCCAGAACTGTGTTGGCTTTTTGGCAGCTGCTGCACGGCTGGCTCATATTTAAGTGATAGTCCACTAGGACTCCAAGATCCCTCTCACAGGTACTACTATTGAGCAAGGTACCACATATACAGTACCTGTGCATTTTGGGTTTTGCCTAAATGTAGAACCTTATTTTTCACTGTTGAATTTCATTTTCATGCATGAGCTGTACATTGCATTTGGGGTTCGCCCATGCACCCCTTCATCTCCTGCACTGACCCGGAAGACAAAGCGGGGCAGACCACATGCGCCTGGGGGCACTCACATTGCATTTTCCACATGCATGTATATTTGCGTGCACGCTTTGGGCACCCAGCACTAAAGGTTAACCATCACTGACCCATACTATAGTTGCCATGTGGCCAAGCCAGGTCTAATAATGGTTAGCTTTTAGCTTACCTCGACTCCCTCAGTTAAGCTCAGCCCTAGGAAACAGAGAAGTTTGAAAGCAGCAGTCCAATCATGGTTTCCCAGTCTAGCCTACATCGCTTCTCTGGGTTGTTCTGACCAAGGACTAACAGCTTGACCTGCCTAGCTTACCAAGATCAAAGAAGAATAGAATAGAATAGAATTTTTTATTGGCCAAGTGTGGACACTTATTGGACACACAAGGAATTTGTCTTGGTGCATATGCTCTCAGTGTACATAAAAGAAAAGATAAGTTCATCAAGGTACAACATTTACAACACAATTGATGGTCAATATATCAATATAAATCATAAGGATTGCCAGCAACAAAGTTACAGTCATACAGTCATAAGTGGAAAGAGATTGGTGATGGGAACTATGAGAAGATTAATAGTAGTGCAGATTCAGTAAATAGTTTGACAGTGTTGATGGAATTATTTGTTTAGCAGAGTGATGGCCTTCGGGAAAAAACTGTTCTTGTGTCTAGTTGTTCTGGTGTGCAGTGCTCTATAGCGTCGTTTTGAGGGTAGGAGTTGAAACAGTTTATGTCCTGGATGTGAGGGATCTGTAAATATTTTCATGGCCCTCTTCTTGATTCGTGCAGTATACAGGTCCTCAATGGAAGGCAGGTTGGTAGCCATTGTTTTTTCTGCAGTTCTAATTATCCTCTGAAGTCTGTGTCTTTCTTGTTGGGTTGCAGAACCGAACCAGTTAGTTACAGAGGTGCAAATGACAGACTCAATAATTCCTCTGTAGAACTGGATCAGTAGCTCCTTGGGCAGTTTGAGCTTACTGAGTTGGTGCAGAAAGAACATTCTTTGTTGTCCTTTTTTGATGATGTTTTTGATGTTAGCTGTCCATTTTAGATCTTGCGATATGATGGAACCTAGAAATTTAAAGTAGAAAGAAATTTCTACTGTTGATACTGTGTTGTCTAGTATTGTGAGAGGTGGAAGTATGGAAGGGTTTCTCCTAAAGTCTACCACCATTTCTACGGTTTTGAGTGTGTTCAGTTCCAGATTGTTTTGGTTGCACCACAAGGCTAGTCGTTCGACCTCTTGTCTATATGCGGATTCGTCATTGTCTCGAATGAGACCGAAGAGGTTTTACTTACAGGTATTTTTTTTAAAACTTGTAGATAAAACTTTTCAGTTAAGCATTGAATGCGGTGAGTTGTGTTCCTCCAGGATAAGCAAAAATCCAGATTTGGGTAGCACTTTTTAACTTAATTTATTTGTTTATCCAATTTAGGCACTGCCCATCTCATTCTCCGTTCCTTTTTCCAACTCACATATTTTTATTAAAAATGATAAACTGCAGCTCACGAAAGGTTATGCCTTTTAATAAAATTTGCGAGTTGGAAAAAATGCATACCACTGCTCCTTTTTAACTGACCTTTTGCCAGATTTTAATCCCACTTCTCCTGTTGTCAGTTTTTTTTTTTTAAATTTCTAGCACAGCTACTTTAGATAGGGCTTGTCTTACTCCCACAATTAGATTACAATTTTGAATGCTAAGTCATTAAACTTATCATCAAGTGAGGAGACTCAAGCATTTATAAACCACAGTCAGAAATCACTGGAGTCAGTGGTTCTCAAACATTTCTTCCCCACAAATCCCCTTTAAATACCTTTTGTGGCCACAAATCATGGCCACAGACCACCAAGACTTAACTCAAGGTTTAAATCATAGTTAAACCTTCATGGAAGCCCGTGGGATGACATTCTGCCTGGAAGCCGTACGGGTCTGGATGGGGAGAAACAGGCTCAAGCTCAATCCCTCCAAGACGGAGTGGCTGTGGATGCCGGCATCCCGGTACAGTCAGCTGCAGCCGCGGCTGACTGTTGGGGGCGAGTCACTGGCCCCAATGGAGAGGGTGCGCAACTTGGGCGTTCTCCTGGATGGACGGCTGTCTTTTGAAGACCATTTGACGGCCGTCTCCAGGAGAGCTTTTTACCAGGTCCACCTGGTCTGCCAGTTGCACCCCTTTCTAGACTGGGATGCCCTTTGCACGGTCACTCACGCTCTCGTGACATCTCGTCTGGATTACTGCAATGCTCTCTACATGGGGCTCCCCTTGAGGAGCACCCGGAGACTCCAGGTAGTTCAGAATGCGGCTGCGCGGGTGATAGAGGGAGCCCCTCGTGGCTCCCACGTAACACCTCTCCTGCGCAGACTGCACTGGCTGCCTGTGGCCTTCCGGGTGCGCTTCAAGGTTTTGGTAATTATCTTCAAAGCGCTCCATGGCATAGGGCCGGGCTACTTACGGGACCACCTGCTGCCACCGATTGCCTCTCACCGACCCGTGTGCTCTCATAGAGAGGGACTCCTCAGGGTGCCGTCAGCCAGGCAGTGCCGACTGGCGACACCCAGGGGAAGGGCCTTTTCTGTGGGGGCTCCCACCCTCTGGAACGAGCTTCCCCCAGGACTTCGCCAACTTCCTGACCTTCGAACCTTCCGCCGCGAGCTTAAGACACATCTATTTATTTGCGCAGGACTGGACTAGGATTTTTAAATTTTAAATCTGGTTTTAATGGGGTTTTATTATTTATATTTCTATTTTAAACATTTGGCCTATTGAATAAGTTTTTTAAATCAATGTTTTATTCTGTATATATTTATGTTTTTATCTGGCTGTAAACCGCCCTGAGTCCCTAGGGAGATAGGGCGGTATAAAAGTACGAACAAATAAATAAATAAATAATTCTGTGGGCGTGGCTTGGTGGGCGTGGTGTGGCTTGGTGGGCATGGCAGGGGAAGGATAATGCAAAATCTCCATTCCCACCCCACTCCTGGGGCCAGCCAGAGGTGGCATTTGCCGGTGCGTCGAACTACTCAAATTTTCCGCTACTGGTTCTCCAGAACCTGCTGGATTTCACCCCTGTCCACAGGCCACAAGTTGAGAACCACTGACTGCAGTCATTAAGTGAATCCAGCTTCCCCTCCCCCCCCGATTTTGTCCATTAGAAGTCAGTTGGGAGGGTCACAAATACTTTATATACTGTATTTGGCCAAGTGTGGTTTAGACCCACAATCACAATCCTGCGGCCACTGGATGCTGTCACAAATGCAAGCCAGCTGCCAAGCACTCAAATCGCAAGTGTGGATGGTGTGTTATGGTGTGATGGTCATAACTTTGAGGAAGGATTGTAAGTCACTTTGCAGAAGACAGAATAACAGAGTTAATCCCCGATAACGGAATAACACAATAGCAAAGTTGAAAGGGACCTTGAAGCAGGGGTGAGGCTGCTGAGGGTTCGCAGGGGTTCGGGAGAACCTCTAGCTAAGATTCTGCGCAGTTTGGCGAACCCCCAAATCCCACTCCTGGCTGGCTCTGCCCATCCCGCCCCTCCCAGGAGTCCCCACAAGGCCCATTTTGGTTGCAGGTAAGTGCAGGGTGCGTGCGGAGGCTTAGAGAGGGCAAAAAACAGGAAGGCTGGAAATGGGCCCATTTCTGGCCTCCAGAGGGCCTCCAGAGCCTGGGGAGGCGGTTTTCGCCTTCTAAGAGGCTCAAGGACTGCCTCCAGAGTCCAGGGAGGGCAAAAATGCCCCTCTCCCACCAGGGTGCAGGAGGCCGACTAGGCCACACCTACCCAGCAACCGGGCAGAGAACCCCTTGCTAAAATTTTTGAAGCCCACCCCTGCCTTGAAGGTCTTCTAGTCCAACTCCTTGGTCAAGCAGGACATCCAATACCATTTTAGACAGTGTCTTCTTAAAAGCCTCCAGTGATGGAGCACCCACAACTTCTGGAGGTAATTAAGCAGTTCCACTGGTTAATAATTTTCACAGTGAGGAAATTTAGGTTCCTTCCCTCCTTGATTAGTTTCCATCTGTTGCTTCTCGTCCTGCCTTCACTTGCTGTAGAATGGAAGGAGAAGGGGACAAGGGAAGGGAAGGGAATAGAGAATAGATGTTGTGTCTGCGCCCCCACCCCCCCGAGCCGGGGCCCCTGCCAGAAAGTGACTCGGAAAGTGAGGGGGAAGGGCCATCAGGACTTACCTCGGGAGCACCGGCTTCCCTGGCTCAGCTCCAGGAGCCAGAAGCAGGCCAGGTGGAGGAGATAATGAGGCCTCCGTCCCCTGACTCTTTCCCCCCCCAGGCCACGCCTCCAGACCCAGCTGATGGCAATCAGGCCTGGCTGGACCCTAGGTTTTGTAGGCAGGAGAGGAGGGAACAACAGAAGCAGGGGTGGGGCGGGCCTAGGAAGTGCTGAGTCATGGAGTCACACCCCACAGGATATAAAGGCAGCAAGAGCTGCTGTGCCTCTTCATCGCAGGCAAATTAACTGCTTAACTAAGAGCTGAAGTACTGTTTGTTCCTGGGTGACTCATCGACGTTGAGGGAGAAAACAGAGACACTTGGCAGACGCTCGCTAGGTTTGCTGCCAGAGCTGATAGTGCCGGCTAATTAAGCCATCGCTCAGACGGAGGCGAGGGGGGACAGAACAATAGAACAGGACTTTGGAGGTCTTCTAGTCCAGCCCCCTACTCAAGCAGGAGAACCTATACCATTTTAGACAAGTGACATTCTAGATTCTTCTTAAAAACATCCAGTGATGGAGCACTCACGATTTCTGGAGGCAAGCTGTTCCACTGGCTAATTGTCTTCACTGTTAGGAAGTGTCTCCTTAATTCCAGGTTGCTTCTCTTTGATTCGTTTCCAACCATTGTTTCTGGTGCTTTGGAGAATAATTTGACCCTTTCTTCTTTGTGGCAGCCCCTCAAATACTGGAATACTGCTATCACGTCACCCCTGATTCTTCTCTTCTCTAGACTAGCCAAACCCAAATTTAGATTACCCAAAAAATAGACTGACCACCCTCTTCTTCTTTGTGGCAGCCCCTCAGACAGTGGTGGGTTTTTACTACCGGTTCTGTGGTTGTGGCTTGGTGGGCGTGGCAGGGGAAAGATACTGTAAAATCTCCATTCCCACCCCACTCCAGGGGAAGGTTACTGCAAAATCCCCATTTCCTCCCGATCAGCTGGGACTCAGGAGGCAGAGAATAGATGGGGGCGGGGCCAGTCAGAATTTTTACTACCGGTTCTCCAAACTACTCAAAATTTCCGTTACCGGTTCTCCAGAACTGGTCAGAACCTGCTGAAACCTGCCTCTGCCCTTAGAGATCAGAACACTCTTCTCAGTGCTGTCATTAATTCAAACCATCTTTAAACAAATGGTCATAAATTGTACACTTCCTGTATCTACGGTGTTTCCCTGAAAATACGACCTACCCATTGCCTTACACAATGTAAGCCGCCCTGAGTCTTCGGAGAAGGGCGGGATATAAATTAAAAAAAAAATAAAATCCTGCAAGTAAGTTCTAGCTTGATTTTTTACACGTGTGCCCAAAATAAGCCCTAATTAAGACCCCACCCACTCCAGGGTGCGGAGGTAAAAATTAAGCTAGGGTGGGGATGGGGAGGTGGAGCATTTTTTTTTGGTGGCAAAAAAATATAAGACAGGGTCTTATTTTCGGGAAAACCCTGTCAGTTTTGGAAGACAATTTTCTTTTTGCTTCTTAACTGCCACATATTTAGTTGGGGAAGTTGGGAGGGGGTTGTTGTTGGAGCGGTAGAAAGTTAGTCATAACAACATTCCGTATTCAAGGACTTTCGCCTGCGTCTGATGTAGACTGCCTGAAGATTGTATCCAATTGAGTGTGAAGAATTGATTGGACAATGGGATGAACTTGTGGGTGTGGGGTAGGGCTTTGAAGTGTCAACCGGGTGTGGAAAACCCAGAAGCTTTCAGTTTCGGGTTTTCCCAGCTGTGCCAACATGACATCTCTAATAAATTGGAACTTTGAGGAACCTCAAGCCTCAGAGCTTTATTTCATTGGGGGTGTTTCTTGGAACCCTGACATTAACCCGAAACTGCTGACATTCACGGTATCCCAGCACTGAGCTTTGCAAACAGCTATTCCATCTTTGGTGGAATCTATCTTGCTCCTCTCTCCCCCCCTTTCCAATTTGTGCGGCAACGAGAAAGGAATCGCCCCGCCCAATATTGGATTTTGCTCCTCCCATTTCCAATTCACCCTCTTTCTCCCATAGAGGAAAAACAGCCTTGGACACTCACTCAGCCACAACCAAATGTGCAGTGCAATTGAAATAATTGGAGTACCGCGTTTCTCTGAAAATAAAACCAGGTCTTATATTAATTTTTGCTCCAAAAAGACGCATTAGGGCTTATTTTCTGGTTAGGTCTTATTTTGGGGGAAAATACAGTACTAAACGCCTTCCATCTGGTTGCAAATCTTAACTGGGGCTTATTTTTGGGGTAGGTCTTATATTACGAGCATCCTGAAAAATCATGCTAGGACTTATTTTCCGGTTGGGTCCTATTTTGGGGGGAACAGGGTAGCTGGGGAATTTTGAGAATTGAAGTCCATCCATCTTCCCTGAGGTTCTGAAACACGGCCTTTATGAGGGATTTGTGTTAACAGTTGAATATCAATGTGCTTATTAAATCCTCAAAGTTGCCAAGTTTCCCTAGACAGCTGGCAAAACCAAGTCCAGGCGTGAATGTGCATTAAGGAATAGCGAACATGGATTAAAGATGACCGGGGGAAGGGAAAAAAACAACCCAGTTTTAAAGCCAGAAGGACCGCAGACGATCCTGAATTCTAGTCCCCTCCTCCATCCGATTGCATGGGAATCAAAATTCAATTTTGCTAAAAAAAAAATTAAAAAATAAAAAACCAGAACCGGAACAGCAGCCCTGAATCTATGATATGAAAAACCTACATTGGAAAAAAAGGCTTGTCAGCCAAAAAAAGAGACAACCGCACCGTTATCTTGGCGTTCAACTCGGTATATTGTATAGTACGACTCTGATTTTACTTTAAAATGCTTCTTCCCCTCTGGGTGCATTAAAATTATCACTCAAATGCAAATTCATTAAAAAGAATGCGGCAGCGATTTAAAGTCACCTAATACAGAAAAATGGCAGAAAATAGAAGGCTTGAAAATCAGTGCAATGCCAGCCATAAAGCCGGCGGGGATTAAGGTCTAATGGTCACAGCGGTGGCATTCTTAGCAACAGAATACTAACAGAATAACAGAGTTGGAAGGGACCTTGGAGGTCTTCTAGTCCAACCCCCTGCTCAGGAATCCTACACCATTTCAGACAAATGGTTCTCCAGTCTCTTCTTAAAAACTTCCAGTGTTGGAGCGTTCGCAACTTCTGGAGGCAAGTTGTTCCACTGATTAATTGTTCTAATTGTTAGGAAATTCCTCCTTAGTTCTAAGTTGTTTCTCTCCTTGATTGGTTTCCAACCATTGCTTCTTGTCCTGCCTTCAGGTGCTTTGGAGAATAGCTTGACTCCCTCTTCTTTGTGTCAACTCCTCGGATATTGGAAGACTGCTCCTCCTTCTTTTCATTAAACTAGACATAAGCCATGATTCATCAAACTAGACATACCCAATTCCAGCAACTGTTCTTCTTATGTTTTATCCTCCAGTCCCATAATCATCTTTGTTGCTCTTCTCTGCAGTCTTTCTAGAGCCTCAACATCTTTTTTAATGCAAGTCGGGTACAGGCTCTCAGCTACGCAGGGTTGAATGGAGTAGTGGTTAGAGTGGGGGCAGCAGGAGACCCCCAAGTGACCGTCTCTGCGAATGGCCATCCATGGCTTTGGCGGAGGGCTGCGCTCCTAAGGCTGGGGAGATCTGGATTTGAATCCTGCTCTTGTGATTTGAATTATCCTAAATCAAAGGCTTTGGGGTGGCCTTGGACTTGGCTAGGTGGCTCAGTGGCTAAGATGTTGAGCTTGTTGATCAGAAATTGCTTCTTCTCCTGCCTTCAGGTGATTTGGAGAATAGTTTGACTCCCTCTTCTTCTTCAATATCCCCTGAGATATTGGAACACTGCTATCATGTCTCCCCTAGTCCTTCTTTTCATCAAACTAGACATACCCAGTTCCTGCAACCGTTCTTCATATGTTTTAACCTCCAGTCCCCTAATCATCTTTGTTGCTCTTCTCTGCACTCTTTCTAGAGTCTCCACATCTTTTTTACGTCGTGGCGACCAAAACTGAATGCAGTATTCCAAGTGTGGCCTTACCAAGGCATTATAAAGTGGTCTTAACTCTTCACAAGGTCTCAATTCTCTCCCTCTGTTAATACAGCCTTCGGCAGGACTGCATTGGCTTTTTTGGCAGCTGCTGCACACGGCTGGCTCATATTTAAGAGACCATCCACCAGGACTCCAAGATCCCTCTCACAAGTTACTACTATTGAGCCAGGTACCACCTATCCTATACCTGTGCATGTGGTTTTTCTTGCCTAAATGTAGAACCTTCCTTTTCTCACCATTAAATTTCATTTTCTTGGATAGGAGCCAGTTTTCAAATCTGTCAAGAGCCTTCTGTATCTTAAGCTTACTTTCCGGGAATGTTGGCTATTCCTGCTAGCTTGGTGTCTGCAAATTTGATGAGTTCCCCATTTATCCTCTCGTCCAATTCATTGATGAATATGCCCTCCTTAACCTGGTAAGCCAGGTTGGTCCAGAGGCAGTGAAGGCACCAGACTAAAACCAGGAGACAGTGAGTTCTAGTCCTGCCTTAGGCCAGGTTTGTTCTGTCCCCCCCACCCAACCACAATCATTTAGAAACGCAAACCGACTAGGTGTGCCAGCAATTTATTCTTGCCAAGTCCTCTTATCTATCAGAGCGACTGCAGTCCAAGCTGGAACAATCCCAAAGTTCAGAAGGAAACGAAACAGAATCCAGGAGCCAAAGTACAGCCAACGGTTTCAACAGTCAATTGTTTGTTCGTCACAAGAACTATAGGGCAGCCCCTCCTGCTTTTATATCCTGTGGGGTGTGGCTCTGTGACTCAGCACTCTCTAGGCCTTCCCCACCTTTTCTTTTGATGTTGCCGTCTCTCCTGTCTGCGATACCGGGGGTCCAGCCACGACTGATTGTCAGCAGCTGGGTCTTCAGGCGTGGCCTGAGAGGGAGGAGATGCAGGAGATAGAGGCCTCGTCATCTCCTCCACCTGGCCTGCCTCTGGGACTTGGAGTGGAGTTAGAAAAGGAGGCTCCACAGAGGGAAGCCTTACTGGCTCTTCTCCCTCACTCTTTGAGTCACTTTCTGCCAGGAAGCCAGGTTCGGGGGGGGGGGCAGGTTTGCGGGGGGGGGGCGAAGACACAACAAGGTTACTTTGGGCCACTCACCAGGAGGCAGTGAGTTCTAGTCTTGCCTTAGGCATGAAAGACAGCTGGACAACTTTGGGCTAATTGCCGGGAGATGGTAAATTCTAATCCCACCTTAGCCATGTTTTATCTAAAAGCCACAACCATCAGGTGTCCGCAATCTGTGGTCAAAATAAGTCAAGATGGCAGCCACAACAGCATTAAAAAAAGGCTTCAGCCAATTTTTAATGGACATCACATTGTACATACAAATGAAGAGGGGCTCTTCAGTCACAGTGTTATGGTGTCTGTCTCGACTTTTTTGACCACTTGTTGAAGATTCTCCTGCAGGAACCTGCTCAGGTCTGGGCTGCTAGCGCACTGTTAGTTGACACAAGCTGATTTTATTTCTTACACTTTTCTAAATTTCCCACGCTCGCTCCAAGCAGCGTTTCTCAAGCTTTAGCAATTTTGAGAAGTGTGGATGATTTCAGTTCCCCAGCCAACATTTTAAAAGTTGCCGTAGTTGAGAAAAACACTCAATAAAGTTTTCTTGGAGGTTCCAAGAATCGGGGTTGAAAATGTTCCACAATTTATTTATTTATTTATTTTTGCTTCCTTCTTCTTTTTGCCCTTGACTTACAACCATTCATTTAGTCGTCGTCATCGTCATTGAATGACTCCATGATCCCTTTGCGGGGTGGAGTCCGGGCAACTGAATGGAGCTAGCAGAGTGTTTTAATGGCCGGATGCTTTTCCTGTTGCCAATGCGGAGTTTTCTCATTGTGCCCCAGAGAGAGAAATATCTGCCTCTACCTAGGATCGAACTCACAGCCTCCTGATTGTGAGGCGAGAACTCCACCTCTAGGCCAGGGGTCTCCAAGCTTGGTCCCGTTAAGACTTGTGGACTTCAACTCCCAGAGTCCCTCAGCCAGCAAAGCTGGCTGAGGAACTCTGGGAGTTGAAGTCCACAAGTCTTAAAGGGGCCAAGCTTGGAGACCCCTGCTCTAGGCCACTGCACCACTCTCCAAATCCTTCAAAGATTGCTTAGCAATGGATCTCTGATCCCAATTGTGGTCGTAAATCGAGGACTACCTGTATTACCCCCCCCCCCGGGAAACTGACAGTCACAAATTGGCAGGAGGCCAAACCATGGCTTGGCGTAGCCAATGCCACATTTCTGCAGCCAGGCGTTCATTTAGGGGAGGGGGATGCATTGGGAATCTTGGGGTACAGGCTGTCCTCGACTTACGACCACCCATTGAGCCCAGCGTTTCTGTTGTTAAGCAAGACAGTTGCTAAATGAATCTTGCCTCACGCTGATGACCTTGCTTGCCACCGTTAAGTGAGTCACACGGTCGTGAAGTCAACCTGGCGTTCCCCCATTGACTTTGCTTGTCGGAAGGTCACAGAGGGTGATCACGTGACCCCGGGCTACTGCAACCGTCATATAAACGAGTCAGTTGACAAGCGGCAGAATTTTGATCACGTGTCCATGGGGATGGTCCAATAGTCGTAAGCCTGGGAAACGGCCATAAGTCACTTTTTATGGTGCCGGTCACTAAATGAATGGTTGTACGTGGTGCTTCTTTGCAGGGGTGTCCCCAAAGCAGGGTAACAGTAACAAGAGTTGGAAGGGACCTTGGAGGTCATCTAGTCCAACCCTGCTCACGCAGGAGACTTATACTAGGGTTTCGAACCGCCAAACTGCTGACCTTTCTGATCAACAAGCTCAGCGTCTTAGCCACTGAGCCACCTAGCCAAGGCCAAGGCCAGCCCAAAGCCTTTGATTTAGGATAATATTCTCCAAAGCACCAGAGGGCAGGACAAGAAGCAATGGATGGAAACTGATCAAGGAGAGAAGCAACTTAGAACAAGGGAGAAATTTCCTGACAGTGAGAACAATGAATCAGTGGAACAACTTGCCTGCAGAAGTTGTGAATGCTCCAACACTGGAGGTTTTAAAGAGGAGATTGGACAACCATTTGTCTGAAATAGTACAGGGTTTCCTGCCTAAGCAGGGGGTTGGACTAGAAGACCTTCAAGGTACCTTCCAACTCTCTTCTCTTCTCTTCTCTTCTCTTCTCTTCTCTTCTCTTCTCTTCTCTTCTCTTCCTTATTCATTCTATTCTATTCTATTCAGTTCTATTTCTTCCTTATTCTCTATTCTATTCTATTTCTTCTTTATTCTTTTCTATTCTGTTCTATTTCTTCCTTATTCTCTATTCTATTCTATTCTATTCTATTCTATTCTATTCAGTTCTATTTTTTCTTCATTCTCTATTCTATTCTATTCTATTTCTTCTTTATTCTCTATTTTATTCTAGTCAGTTCTGTTTTTTCCTTATTCTCTATTCTATTCTATTCTATTCTATTCTATTCAGTTCTATTTCTTCTTTATTCTCTATTCTATTCAATTCAGTTCTATTTCTTCCTTATTCTCTATTCTATTCTATTCTATTTCTTCCTTATTCTCTATTCTATTCTATTCTATTCTATTCTATTCTATTCAGTTCTATTTCTTCCTTATTCTCTATTCTATTCTATTCTACTCTATTCTATTCTATTCTATTTCTTCCTTATTCTCCTATTCTATTCTATTCTATTCTATTCTATTCTATTCTATTCTATTCTATTCTATTCAGTTCTATTTCTTCTTTATTCTCTATTCTATTCAATTCAGTTCTATTTCTTCCTTATTCTCTATTCTATTCTATTCTATTCTATTTCTTCCTTATTCTCTATTCTATTCTATTCTATTCTATTCTATTCTATTCTATTCTATTCTATTCTATTCAGTTCTATTTCTTCTTTATTCTCTATTCTATTCAATTCTGTTCTATTTCTTCCTTATTCTCTATTCTATTCTATTCTATTCTATTCTATTCTATTCTATTCTATTCTATTCTATTCTGTTCCGGCTGTTCGTTTTTCGCGTTTCAGGCCATTCCGCGGAGCCGTTCCGATCGATCGCTTCTGCAAGAGGAGGCGTGGAGGTTGTGGTGGTGGGGGGGGGGGAGAGAGAGAGAGGCGGAGAGGCGGCCGGGATCCACCTTAAACCTTCCGTGCGCGAGATTTCTTCTTCTTTTTCCTCCCCTCTTTTCCCCCGTCGGGTTGTCAATCGGCAGCGCTGCCCGCACAGGACCGCGTCCAGATTTGGCACCGACCTCCTGGGCTTACACACACACGCGCGCGCGCACCCCGCTTCCTTGCACCCTCCGAAGAATTTCTCCCCCTTTCCTTTCTCAAGGGATCGCAGATCTTCCCCTTCTCTTTGCCTCCCTTGCTAAGTGCTCTTTTAAGATATGGGCGGTGGGCGGGGGGGGGGAGCAAGCGAGACGCCCCCTCCCCTCTTTTCTGCTGGCATTTAACACGCTTCTCCTTTTGACCCGCGTGTGCAAATTCTTCTCTTTTCCCTGCTCAGCTAGGATTCTTTTTCTGTAAAAGATTCCCCTCCTCTTTTTCTTTTCTTTTCTTTTCTTTTCTTTTCTTTTCTTTTCTTTCTTTCTTTCTTTCTTTCTTTCTTTCTCTCCCTCTTTTATTTTATTTTTTTTGCTTTTATTTTTTTTAAAAATAAATATAAGGGCATGGCACGGAAACCTTGCTAAAATCTGAACCCCCAGAAGGAGCGCTTCTACCCTCCCCACCCCAATTTTTTGGGGGAGGGGGCAGTGTGTGTCTCACCCCCACCCCCCCCAGGATGTATTCTCAAGGGCGGCATGCTGTAAGTACCATCTTTGGTGTGTGTGTGTGAGTTGCTTGGATGGAGCTGGAAGGGTCGTATCTTGAAGGGGGTGGGTGGGCAATGGGACTTTTGGGGGGGGAGTCCCAAAAACTGGGTGCAGAAAGAGGTGCAGTTATGTTAAGGTGAAGGTTAGGTTTGGGGAGGGGGGGGTCAAAGTGTCGGTTTGGGCCCCACCAGGTCTCTGCTTGCTTGCTTACTCGCAGCAGCTGGCTTCCCACCACCCAAAAAAAAGTGTTAAAATACACTACAGGCCATCCTCAACTTACAACCGTTCGTTTAGTGACCGTTCCGAGTCACAACGGTGCTGAAAAAAAAAAGTGACTTGGTTAGGATCGTTTTTCACCCGCTGTCGCATCCCCAAAGTCAGGGGATGAAAATTCAGACCCTAGGCCCACTGACTCATCTTTATGACGGTCGCAGAGTCCCGGCGTGTGTGTGTGTGTGTGTGTGTGTGTGTGTGTGTGTGTCACGCAATCCCCTTTTTGCGACCTCCTGACAAGCCAAGTCAGTCTGGGGAAGCCCGATTCACTTAACAACCGGGCGACTCGTTTTCCCCATTGCAGCGATCCGCGGAACAAATTTGGCAAGAGAAAAAAAAAAAAAAAGTCGTCAAAAATGGGGCAAAACTCACTCAATCGACGTCTCGCCTTAGCCCCAGAAACTTTGGGCTCAACGGTGGTCGTAAGTCGACGTAAAGTCGACCTGCCTTTGCAAGTCAAAATGAATTTCTCTGCCGGAAACGGATTTCCAGATAAGTGTTGGTAGAGGGTGGGGGGGAGAACTTGGGATCCTGGAATCTGGCAAGGATCAGAGCCAGGATTTTCCCTGCCTTTCCTTGCTAAAGTTCAGCATTTATTTATTATTATTATTTATTTATTTATTTACATTTATATCCCGCCCTTCTCTGAAGACTCAGGGAGGCTTACATTGTGTAAGGCAATAGTCTCATTCTATTTGTATTTTTATATACAAAGTCAACTTATTGCCCCCCCAACAATCTGGGTCCTCATTTTACTTTCCTGCTCAGCTGAGTAATAATAATAATAATAATAATAATAATAATAATAATAATAATAATAATAATAATAATAATAATAATAATAATAATATTTTATTTTTTATACCGCCCTTCTCCCGAAGGACTCAGGGCGGTGAACAGCCAGATAAAAACAATACAATATACTACAATAAAATCACTATTTAAAAAACTTATTCAATATGGCCTAAATTAAATATAATTTAATTAAATTAAATTAATCGTTTATGACGAATTGCAAGCCCTTCTGCTTACCGTTTTATTTGTGTAGCCTTTTTGAACCCAAGAGTTCACTGCCCCAGTGGGGAGAAGCTGCCAGTTTGTCAAAACCATATTTTTTAAAAAGAAAAGAAAAGAAAACGGATTTTAAAGGCTGGGAAACACCCCCCCCCATCCTGTTTGAGGAGACAGGCCGCTTCTGTTTTTGTGGGTACCGGGTTCAGATCCCTCTGCACGGGGGAACAAGTCCTGACCTTGAATTGGGTGGAAGGAAAGATGGTAATCCTTCCACTTATTCACACGACAACATGTCAACCCAGGTCAGGGGAAGACTTAACAGCAGTGGTGAAATCGAAATTTCTTTCCTATGGGTTCTGTGGGCGTGGCTTGGTGGGGCGTGGCTTGGTGGGCGTGGGGGGTCATGTGACTGGGTGGGCGTGGCTTTGTAACCATGTGACTGGGGGATCAAAAGATGGAAACTCACTAACAATCTCCTGCTGGAGCAGGGTCGGACTAGATGACCTCCAGGTCCCTTCCAGCCCTGGATTATCCTCTGAAGCTGGGTCTAGTGCCAGGTTTGTAGTCCTTCCTTCCTCTCCTTTTTCCTCCCTCCCTCCCTCCCTCCCTCCCTCCCTCTTTCTTTCTTTCTTTCTCTTTCCTTCCTTCCTTCCTTCCTTCCTTCCTTCCTTCCTTCCTTCCTTCCTTCCTTCCTTCCTTCCTTCCTTTCTCTCTCTCTCTCTCTCTCTCTCACCCCCTACCCCCCCATTTTTTGCCTACACCACCCATTTTTTTGCCTAGCAGGCTTCAGCTTTTTTACCTTTTAAAAAATGCTTTTAAAAGTAAAAAAAAAAAAAGCCTCTGACGATCAGGCACCTCATCAGAGCCTTGTTTTAACCCTTTAAAAGCATTTTTTTACAACCTCTTTGGCCCAAGAGGTTGTTAAATAAATGCTTTTAAAAGGGCCTCTGGTGGCTCAACAGACTAAGCAGTCTGTTATTAACAGCAGCTGCTTGTAATTACTGCAAGTTCTAGTCCCACCAGGCCCAAGGTTGACTCAGCCTTCCATCCTTTATAAGGTAGGTAAAATGAGGACCCAGATTGTTGGGGGCAATAAATTGACTTTGTATATAAATATACAAATAGGATGAAGACTATTGCTTGACATAGTGTAAGCCGCCCTGAGTCTTCGGAGAAGGGCGGGATATAAATGCAAATTAAAAAAAAAAGTAAAAGAAAAAAAAGGCTCTGCCGATTGCATGGCTCAGCTGGGCATGGGGGTGGGGGGGGCAGGGATTTATGCTACCGGTTGTCCGAACCACCCACCACCATCGCTACCGGATCAGGCGATCCAGTCCGAACCGGGAGCATTTCACCCCTGCTTAACAGGTGCATTGACAGAACCCACTTCAGTATTTATTTATTTATTTATTATTTAAATTTGTATACCGCCCTTCTCCCGAAGGACTCAGGGCGGTTCACAGCCAAGTAAAAATACACAATACTATAAATACAATTAAAATACAGTTAAAAAACTTATTAAATTGGCCACAATTAAAATTTAGGACTAAAACCCATTAAAACCCATAAACTTAAAACACTAACCCAGTCCAGCGCAGATGAATAAGTGGGTTTTAAGCTCGCGGCGAAAGGTTCGGAGGTCCGGAAGTTGACGAAGTCCTGGGGGGAGTTCGTTCCAGAGGGCGGGAGCCCCCACAGAGAAGGCCCTTCCCCTGGGTGTCGCCAGACGACACTGTCGCGCCAACGGCACCCTGAGGAGTCCCTTTCTGTGAGAGCGCACGGGTCGGTGAGAGGTATTCGGTAGCAGCAGGCGGTCCCGTAAGTAACCCGGCCCTATGCCATGGAGCGCTTTAAAGATGTTCACCAACACCTTGAAGCGCATCCGGAAGGCCACAGTATAAAGTAAGTAACAAAAGTTAACTAGGTTAATTGTGGTTTGCATTTGTTGGATGTGTGTATGGGGACGACGACGACAGAAAATTTGAGAAGATTGGGTGCACTTGGCGTAGGGGGTCCTTGTGAACCCTAAAACTGAAGTACAGGGAGTTCTCAGCATATGGTCTCACAACTGAGGCCAAAATCGATGTTGCGAAGTTAGAAATGTGTTTAAGTGAGTTTTGCTTCCGTCTTACGACTTTTCTTGCCGCCTGCGTTAAGTGAATCCCGGCAGTTGATGAATTAAGTGAATCCGGTTGTTAAGTGAATCCGGTTTGCCGGTTTGACTTTGCCTGTCAGGAAGTCACAAAAAGGGGGATCGTGTGACACCCTTCCCCCCACCCCCCCACCCCGATGCTGCAACCGTCATAAATGCGAGTCGGTTGCCAAGCATCCGAACGTAAATCAATGCGATCACGGGGAGGCTGCAAGGGTCGTAAAGTGTGAAAAGGGGGTCCTAAGTCACTTTTTTCAGTGACGATGTAACTTGGAACGGTCACTAAATGAACCGTTGTAAGTCGAGGACTACCTGTACTGCATAATTAGATTATTTATGGGGCAAACTCATTCACATGCGCTTCTGTGCATGCACAGAAACTTCCTGATGATGTCCAGGTCGGTGGGCGGAGCCTCCTGTCGGTTTTACTACCAGTTTTTGCGAACCGGTATGAACCGGGGGCAACCTACCCGTGAAACACACCCCAGTGTGTGCCGCCTTCTTTAATCTGCCTTAAAGATGCTGGAAACGCCATTCAGACAACATGTTCACCTCATTTACTATATTACACTTGTGGCTGAAATAAAAAATAATCCCTGAAATAATCGCCGAGATAATTGGCTAATTTGAATTCTCCACAACAGTGTTGTTTTCGCCTTGCCTAGACTATTGTGTGAATGCAGTTCTAGGAGAGCTAGGCCTGGCCCTTTCTCCCTGGGAGAAATTTGCAAACGGGATGCAGTCGGTCTTTAAAGGTAACCCCTGACTACAGAATCATTAGCTCCAGAATGAGAGAGGAAGAGAGAGATATATCGTGGTGTTTGCGCAACTCCCTTACCGACAATTAATTTAACCACGGTGTTTTCAATTAGTCTGGCTTTGCATGACACAGAACTGGAAGCTAAGTAGCATTCGGGGTTGGTTGCACACAGCGCAATGCCTGGTTGGAGGCTCGGCTGACCATGAGCTCAAGCGGTGCCGCGACAGCCAGCCTTCCGCAAAAGCGGAATGAGAGGGGGGGGGTGTCAAAGGGGCCCTTTCGTTAATTTTTATTTATCTAATTATTTTTTTTAATTTCCCAGCTTCGGGATTTTTATAAATAATTCCGCACGGCAAACAAACCTGTCATTCAGGTAGTCCCCGACTTAGCACAGTTCATTGAGTGACCATTCAAAGTTGCCAGAGCACTGAAAAAAGGGATTTATGATCAGGAGTGGGGCTGCTGGGGATTCGTAGGGGTTTGGGAGAACCTCTAGCTAAGGTTCTGTGCAGTTTGGAGAACCCTGCAAATCCCACTCCTGGCTGGCCCCACCCCCACTATTTTTCGCCCACCCCTCGGAGGAGTCTCCATGTGGCCCATTTGGAATGCAGGTAAGTGCAGGGCGTGTGCGGAGTCTTGGGGAGGGCGAAAAATAGGCCTACTGGAGGTTCGGGAAGGCTGGAAAAGGGCCCATTTCTGGCCTCCAGAGCCTGGGGAGGCTGTTTTCGCCCTCCCAGAGGCTCAAGGAAAGCCTCCAGAGCAGGGGTCTCCAACCTTGGCAACTTTAAGACTTGTCGACTTCAACCCCCAGAGTTCCTCAGCCAGCAAAGCTGTTGTGCCTAAAGTGGGACTAGAACTCCCAGTTTCTGGTAATTGGCTCCAAATCACCCAGCTGGATGTTGTGCCGAATGTGAGACTAGAACTCCCAGTCTCCTGGTAGTTGGCCCAAAGCCACCCAGTTAGCTGTTGTGCCTAATGTGAGACTAGAGCTCCCAGTCTCCTGGTGATTGGCCCAAAGTCACCCAGCTGGCTTCTGGTTTCTAGACCTGTTCCTTCACCGCTAGACCAGACTGGGGTTTGGTGTGAACTAGCAGGATAATTAATACTTGCTGGCCAGATCCCCGAGGAATGCCTCCTGGTTGGATGGAAGCCGTTCAGAGCAGAGACTCTTGTAGAGTCCCAACAGGAGCCTCCTGGGAAAAGAAGATTTCCTGCCCCATCTCTAAAGTGGCTGTTTGCAGAGAACCTCATTGTCGTATCTTTATTGGAAGTTTTCGGGGGGGTTTTTTTGGTTGAAAAAAGTGTAAAAATTCAGCTTTTTGCCCTGTTCTGGATGGTGAATAAAGAGTCACTACAATTAAATTCCCACTCTGCACGGCTGGCTGGGGAATTCTGGGGGTTGAAGTCCACCCATCTTAAAAGTTGCCAAGTTTGAAATATACTGTTTGTAACGCATTGCACTGGGCGTCTTTTCTCTCTCTCTCCCTTTTCCAGGTGGATTTAAAACCAGCCTGCAAGCTGCTCGCAGGCCAGGGAAAAAAAACAAAACCCTTTTAAATTTTTACCTCCCTTAATTTTAGGTTACAGCCATTCCTGTCAGCCGCGATCATTTTATAAGCAGCTGCAGTTCATAAAGTCACAGTGGCTCTTTTCATTTCCTGCCTATCACACAGCTGAAAAAGGAGAAATGAAAAAAATATATCATTCTAACGCCCCAGATCCAGAAGGGGTGCCTGAGGTCATCCAGCTTCACCCCTCATTTGATGGCAGGAATGCAAATTAACAGGATGTGTTTCCTAAACAGTCGTAGTTTTTAATCGCTTCATCTGTTATGGTTAGTCCTTTCTCCGGCTAAGCGAGACGATTTTAAAGTGAGTTTTGTCCCCTTTTATGACGGGGATTGTGAAGTGAACCGCGGCAGTCGTTAAGTTAGTAACACGGTTGTTAAATGAATCTGATTTCCCCGCTGACCTTGCTTGTCAGAAGGTCGCGAAAGGGGATCACCACGTGACCCAGGGACGCGTCGACCCTCATAAATGCAAGTCGGTTGCTAGGCGCTTGAATTTTGATCGCGACCGTGGGGATGCTGCAACGGTCGTAAGTGCGAAAAAGTCGTAAGTCGCTTTTTTCCAATGCGGTTGCAACTTTAAACGGTCACTAAACAAGTCGTAGGTCGAGAACTTCCTGTAATAAAGAAATTGTTACTCAGGGCTGATACAAAATCTTGAAATGCCTCTATCACAGACGGCAAGTTCATAAAATCGCTGCCCCTTGCAGAGAAAAACAACTGTCTTGTTTAGCGACGGCAATGTCGGGTTCAGTTATGGTCGTAAGTTGAGGACTACCTGTATGACCACCCACTGCCTAGGTCCTTCTTTCTCAGGGTTAAATCTCTCCCTCATCATCTCTATCAAAAGCTGAATATATGTGTGTGTGTGTGTGTGTTTTCTGAGGTTTTCGCGGGTGTTTGTATGTAGGTCTTTGGTTATTCTGGTTTTCTCCTGCGTAAAATTGGAAGTGTGTTGGCGACGTTTCGAAAAGAAAGAAACAGCTGTGATCACACATTGCTCCTAGAAGCACGAAGCTGTAAACACCAGCCTGAAGATGACGAATGAGACTTCGTCGAAACGTTGCCAAGACACTTCTAATTTTACGCAAAATCCCGCAGTCGTTAAGTGAACCGCATGGTCGTTAAGTGAATCCAGCTTTCCCCATCTGCTCTGCTTGTCGGGGAAAGTCACAAATGGTGACCATTGTGATCCCAGGATATTGCAAAAATATGCTGGTGGTTGTCCGACTGCCCCAATTTTGATCACATGACCATGGGGATTTTGCTTTGACGGTCGTAAGTGTGAGGATTGGTCGTACGTCACCTTTTTCAGCGCCATTGTAAATTTGAAACGTCGCTAAATGAACGGTTATAAGCCAAGGACTACCTGTAAAGATGATGGTAGATGCCTGTGATGCCGAACCTATGGCTAATTGCTGGTTTCACATGCCCGCCAACCAGCTGGTCCTCCCAGTTCACAGAGTGCCGGAAAATGGTCCTGAAAACGTTCCGAAAAATAGCCAGAAAACAGCCTGGAAAACAACCAAAAACAGCCTTAAAAAAGGCATGTGTGTGCCGACCAGCTGATCTTTGGATTTCTGGTCTTCTAGCGTGCGCATCTGGACACACCTGCATGCGTGTTCCGGTTTGGGCACTCGATGCCGAATAAGTTTGCCATCACCAGTATAAGCTGACCTGGGTAAACTTGGTTTTGAAGGGTGCCACACTATTTGGAACGACAAAAATAACGACGTCATATTTTATTTTTTTTTCTCCCTGCCTTAAAGCTGTTCCATCTCTCCACTTTTCTGTTTTCAGTCTGGGCAGCCTTTTAAGTTCTCGGTGTTGGAGATTTGTGACCGAATTAAGGAAGAATTCCAGTTCCTTCAGGCTCAGTATCACAGGTATGGAAAAAAAAGAGGAAAAGAAAAAGAGAAGATTAGGATTCTTAATTCTGATAACTAAATGGAACCTCCACGCCCAGTGGCAGTATACCCCACAATACTGTACAGCCTTGAAAAAAATCCAGAAATCTCTCTCTTGCTTTTTTCCCCTGATCGCTTCCCCCCCCCCCCCCCGTCGACCATGGTGCAGCCTTGTTTGCACATCACGTTAAGCTGTGGTTTGATTAAGCACGGTTTAAAGAATAAAGGCTGGATTTACCAGCCTTTACTAGTGCTGTACCAGAAAGCCGCATTGTGCTAAGTGCATTGTGTGAACTAAAATCTGGGCCATTTTTCTCCTTTCCCTTCCTTTTAAATAAAAAAAAGAATGGGTTTCCCTAGAAAAGGAAGGCAGCCTGTAAATTGATTTATTTTGGATTCTGCTCACGTACCTCTCTAGTCCAGTGATGGCTAACCTTTTTGCCGCCGCGTGCCAAAAGTGGAGGGAACACGGGAGGGTTGCGGACACGTGTGCCCATACTCATAATTAAATTCGTGCCCCGCCCCTCCACACGTATGTGTGCGCTCCCCTAGCTTTTGGCATGTGAAGGCAAAAAGGTTACTGGTGGGCCCAGTAGGCCCGTTTTTCGCCCTCCCGAGGCTCCAGAGGCTTTCTTGGAGCCTAGGGAGGGCGAAAACAGCCTCTCCTCACCCCCGGAGGCCGGAAATGGCTTGTTTCCTGACTTCCGGTGGTTCCGGAAGGCCTGAAAACCAACTGGCTGGCGTGCGCATGTGCGCTGGAGTTGAGCTAGGGCAACGCTTGCGTGCCCACAGATATGGCTCCACGTGCCATAGGTTTGTCTGTCAGTTTTGGAAGGCAATTTTCTTTTTGCTTCTTAACTGCCACATATTTTAGCTGGGGAAGTTGGGAGGGGGTTGTTGTTGGAGCGGTAGAAAGTTAGTCATAACAACATTCCGTATTCAAGGACTTTTTGCCTGCGTCTGATGTAGACAGCCTGAAGATTGTATCCAATTGAGTGTGAAGAGTTGATTGGGCAATGGGATGAACTTGCGGGTGTGGGGCAGGGCTGTGAACTGTCAGCTGGGTGTGGAAAACCTGGAAGCTTTCAGTTTTGGGTTTTCCCAGCTGTGCCAGCATGACATCTCTAATAAATTGGAACTTTGAGGAACCTCAAGCCTCAGAGCTTTATTTCATTGGGGGTGTTCCTTGGAACCCTGACATTGCCATCACAGCTCTGGTCCATTACAGTCCCTGAGTGAGGAAGCCATGGAAAGAAGGAAGGAGTTTGGAGGTGAGCAGGTAGAGATGGGTTTTTTTTTTCATAAAAAAGTTTTATTTTTACAATCATATCCAACAGCTCATCCAATGTACAGTTATATACAATTAGTCGGGCTTGCCCAGTCACCACCCCCCTTTTTAATACTCTTCCCTCTTCTACCTTCTTCTACTTTCCAGACCTTCCTCTCCTTCTCTTATCTACATCCTCTCCTCCCTCCACCCTCCACCTTCCTTCTCCCTCTTCTACCCCTCTTCCTTCCTCTTCTCCTCTTTCCTACCCCCTACTCTCTCCTCTTTTCTCCCTCCCCACCGTTCTAAAATGGTAACTGGGCAGACCCGACCCTACATTAATTATATTTATACATCTTCAATAATCCCTGTACATTAACCATCACTCCATCCTCTATCCTCAACCCCCCAATTCCCCTCCCCCTTACCCCCCACCCCCCACCCCAACTTCCCAGAACAAAATCCAGGGTATCAAAACTAACAATCATAATCCAAAATAATTCCTAAATTATAATCTCTAGTCACTCCACACATAATCACACTCTCATTCCCCCTCTCCTTCAGAAATAAATCTAATACAAAATATTTCCTAAATTTACTCATATGCTATTCGATATTTTTTTATCTGATACTTATTTTGAATACAATCAATCCACATTTTCCATTCTAAAATATATTTTTCTTGTGTATAGTCTTTCAAGTAAGCAGAAATTTTTGCCATTTCTGCCAAATTTGATACTTTGGGTGTCCATTCTTCCATTAGATGGTAGAGATGGTTTTGAAGAGAGAGTTCGGCAGAACCAAAAGTGAATTTGTCCCTTGTCTGAAAAGATATAAGACAAGGGTGTTAAACTCAAGGCCCACGGGCTGGATTCAACCTGTGGGGTGCTTAGATCTGCCCCACGGGGCCACCCTGGAAACAACGAAGGACTGGCCCGCCGATATGGCCCCCCGCGCTCTGTTTCCGCTGGCAGCGAGCTACCAAAACAACCTAAAAACAAAACAAAATTGGAGAACCGTTTCCCCTTTTGCATTTGAGCATGCAAGAAGGGCCAGGAAAGGAGAAAGGAAAAGAGGAAAGACCAAGGAAAAGAAGGAAGGATGGGAAGAGAGCAAGGAAGGAAAAAGAAGGAAGGAGGGGAAGGAAGAAGAAAAGAGAAGGAAGAGGGAAGGAAAAAGAGAAAGGAAGGAAGGAAGAAAGGAAGATTATAATGAGAGTCTGAGGGAAGTCCTGCCTTAGCACTTGGCTACCATAGGTGTCCTGCCCCCCCAACACAAGGGATGGCGAGCTGGCCACACCCAGCTGGCCACACCCACTCACCCCTCCAAGGTCAAACACAACCCTGATGTGGCCCTCGATGAAATCGAGTTTGACAGCCCTGGTATAGGATCTCTAGTCCAGGGGGCTGGACTAGAAGACCTCCAAAGCCCCTTCCCGCTCTATTCTGATTCTGAATCATATTCCCCCCCCCTTTTTTTTTTTGCAGCCTGAAATTGGAATGTGAGAAATTAGCGAGCGAAAAAACAGAGATGCAGAGGCATTATGTTATGGTAAGAGATAGTAATAATGCCAATAATAATCGTAATGCTTTTTTTTTAAGCCAAGAAGTGATGGGTTTACAAAATACAGGTAGTCCTCGACGTACAACCGTTCATTTAATGACTGTTTAAATACAATGTTAAATACAAATACAATGACACTGAGAAAAGGGACTTATGACTGTTTCCCCCCACATACGACCGTTGATCGCAATCGAACCCCCAATTTCTCTTGCTAAGTGAGACATTTGTCCAGTGAGTTTTGCCCCGTTTTACGACCTTTCTTGCCATGGTTGTTAAGTGAATCACTGTGATTTGTTAAGCTAGCAACACGGTTGTTAAGAGAATCTGGCTTCCCCCTTGACTTTGCTTGTCAGAAGGTCGCCAAACTTAATCACATGACCCCAGGACACGGCAACCGTCATAACTATGAGTCAGCGTCCAAATTTTGATCCCGCGACCGGTCATCGGTCACTTCTTTTCAGCGTCATTGTTACTTCGAACGGTCACGAAATGGACTGTTGTAAGTCAAGGAGTACCTGTACGTGGTTGCTAAATCGTCGAACCCCAATTTTTTTTTTATTTATTTATTTATTTATTTTGTCGAGTACATATTAGATAATATATATAAGCATGAATTGAATACATAAATGAATACAATTAAAGGGAACATTAGGACAGGGATGGTAGGCACGCTGGTGCTCTTATGCACCATTTTTTGATAATTTGATTATCATAATTTATATATATATATATATATATATATATATATATATATATATATAATATAAATTATAATTTAGAATTATCATAATTTGATGGTGTATAACCAAATTGCGGTCCAAATGGTTCTTTTTAGAGTTTCTTAAGAATATGTCTTTATCTATTGGCGGCTGTTTGGGGTTTCTGTGAGTGTCGTGTCCCACTCCTCCGCTGACGGCCGGGTCAGGGAAATCCGAATCAGGCGTGCCTCTGCAGCTCTGCCCAAAGTCCTAGCAAAGTCCTCAGAGCAGGCAGGAGACCAGTAAGTGACTTCAGCAAGATATGTTAGACTTTGCCTGACTCAGAGAATGCCAGAAAGCAGATCCTTTATATAGGCCATGGGGTGTGGCTCCATGACTCAGCACTTATCCAGGCCTGCCCCTCCCTTCCTTCTGTTGACGCCACTTATCAATTCTCCTGAAGTGAGGGTCACTCCAGTCGGCAGCTGTTGGTAATAAACCTCCCTCAGGCTCACATGCTGTGGGGGAGGGGGAGGGGTCTAGTTGCTCCGTTTGCCTGGGCACGGAGCCAGGGCTGGGGCCGGGAGGTGCTCCCTCCTCCGCAGCCTGTCTGGGCATGGAGCCAGGGCTGGGGCCAGGAGGTGTCCCCTCCTCCTCAGCATGTCTGGGCATGGAGCCAGGGCTGGGGCCGGGAGGCATACATTCCTCCGTGTTCGGGAGCAGATAAGCAGACCCCGGCTGCGGTGAGAGCGGACAAGACACAACAGTGAGCTTCTAGCATGTTTTTGCGTGTAACTAAGGCCACGTAGCAATCGGGGATCAAATGTCAAGAATTGGGGCACGATGCTAAGGGAGGAAATTAATGTTCATCATGGTAAAGTGAAGGAATTTTGGGTTAAACTGCCTGTCTTAACTGGGGCTTTTCCTTCTATTTCAGTATTACGAGATGTCCTATGGCCTGAATATTGAAATGCATAAACAGGTATGCCTTCCTGGGAATGGCGAAAAGGAGCAGGTTTGGGATTCGGATGTGTACAGACAGAACTTCCCACGTTGGCCATATATAACGGCGGTGGTGTATCTTGGTTAATTTGGATGATTCCAAGCGTCTAGGTTGCAGTTTGCTTCCTAGGGAGCCTCAGGTTTCCAATTTATAGGCTGCATTCATGCAGTGCGATTAACCTCCCTGGTCCATTCCCACCACAAAGCTAAGCTTAAATGTTTGGTGAAAGCTGCCAAGTTGTGTAAAATGTATGAAAGAATGGGACTTTCTGAAGGGAATCATTGATGGACTTTCCTCCTTCCCTCCCTTCCATTTCCTTTCCTTCTTTCTTTCTTTCCTTTCTTCCTTCCTTTCTTCCTCTCCCTCTCCCTCTCTCCTCCCTCCCTTCCCTTCCTCCTTGCCTCCCACCTTCCTTCCTTCTTTCTTTCCTTCCTTCCTTCCTTCCCCCTTCCCTCCCCCCTTCCTTCCTTCCTTCCTTCCTCCTTCCCCCTTCCCTCCCTCCCATCCTCCCTCCTTCCTTCCTCTCCCTCTCTCCTCCCTCCTTTCCTTCCTCCTTCCTCCTCCTTCCTTCTCTCTCCTTCCTATTGCCTCCTCCCTCCTCCCTTCCTTCCCCTTTCCTCTCTTTCTTCCTTTCTCTCTCTCTCCTCCCTCCCTCCCTCCTTTCCTTCCTCTCCTTCTCCTCTCTCCTTTCCTCTTTTCCTTCCTTCTTTCCTCCTCCCTCCCTCCTTCCCTCCCCTTGCCTCCTTCCTTCCTTCCTTCCCCTTCCTCCCTCCCTTCCTTCCTGCCTCTCCTCTCTCCTCCTCCTTTCCTCCTCCCTCCTTCCTTCCTCCTTGCTTCCTTCCTTCCTCCTCCTCCTTCCTTCCTCTCCCTCTCCCTCTCTCCCTTCCTCCTTTCCCTTCCTTCTTTCCTCCCTTCCTCCTTTCCTCCCTTCCCTTCCTCCCTGCCTGCTTCCTTCCTTCCTTCCTTCCTTCCTTCCTTCCTTCCTTCCTTCCTTCCTTCCTTCCTTCCTTCCTCCTTCCCCCCCCCCCAGGAGAAAATCTGAGCAGAGAGAGGCTTTGAAGTTTCTTCTCTTTTTTTCCCCTTTAGGCTGAGATTGTCAAGCGACTGACTGCTATCTGTGCCCAGATTATCCCATTTCTCTCCCAAGAGGTAAAAATAAACGAATAAAAGCGGGCAAGAAAAAAAGGGAACGGTTGCAAATTGAGGATTAACCTGCAGTCCATCTTTCCCATTGGTGGCAATTGGACTCCTGCCTCCTTTCTAAGCGTGGGCCTTGGCAGGGCTGGGGCAAGGCGAGGGCTTCGTGTGTTTCCAAAGTGCACTGACTGCAGTTTTCCTTGGCCCCCAGCATCAACAGCAGGTCTTGCAAGCCATGGACCGGGCCAAGCTGGTGACGATGGGGGAGCTGAACAACGTCATTGGGGTGAGTGAGCGAGCGTGGCCTTGGCTTTTTCAGTAATAATTGACCACAATTAAGGAAGGAAGGAAGGAAGGAAGGGAGAGAGGGAGGGAGGAAGGAAGGAAGGAAGGAAGGAGGGAGGGAGGGAGAGGAGGAGGAGGGAGGAGGAGAGGCCTTGGCTTTTTCAGTAATAATTGACCACAACTGTGTTTCTCAATCCCAGCAGTGATAAGACGGGTGGACTGCAACTCCCAGAATTCTCTGAACTTGCCACAGAGTGGGAGGGAGGGAGGGAGGGAGGGAGGAAGAAAGGGAGAGAGGGAGGGAGGAAGGGAGGGAGGGAGGAGGGGGGGAGGGAGGAAGGAAGGAGGGGAGAGAGGGAGGGAGGGAGGGAGGGAGGGAGAGTGGCCTTGGCTTTTTCAGTAATAATTGACCACAACTGTGTTTCTCAATCCCAGCAGTGATAAGACGGGTGGACTGCAACTCCCAGAATTCTCTGAACTTGCCACAAAGTGAAAGAAAGGAAGGAAGGGAGGGAGGGAGGGAGGGAGGGAGGAAGGAAGGAAGGAAGGAAGGGAGAGAGGGAGGGAGGAAGGAAGGAAGGAAGGAAGGAGGGAGGGAGGGAGGAAGGAAGGAAGGGAGAGAGGGAGGGAGGGAGGGAGGGAGGGAGAGTGGCCTTGGCTTTTTCAGTAATAATTGACCACAACTGTGTTTCTCAATCCCAGCAGTGATAAGACGGGTGGACTGCAACTCCCAGAATTCTCTGAACTTGCCACAGAGTGGGAGGGAGGGAGGGAGGAGGGAGGAAGAAAGAGAGGGAGGGAGAGGAAGGGAGGGAGGGAGGAAGGAAGGAAGGAAGGGAGGAAGGAAGGAAGGGAGAGAGGGAGGGAGGGAGGGAGGGAGGGAGGGAGAGTGGCCTTGGCTTTTTCAGTAATAATTGACCACAACTGTGTTTCTCAATCCCAGCAGTGATAAGATGGGTGGACTGCAACTCCCAGAATTCTCTGAACTTGCCACAGAGTGGGAGGGAGGGAGGGAGGGAAGGAGGAAGCAAGGAAGGAGAAGGAGGGGAGGGGAGGGAGGGAAGGGGAAGGGGGAAGAAGAGGGGGAAGGGAAAGTAGGTAGGAAGGAAGGAGGGAGGGAAGAGGAAGGAATGAAGGAGGGGGAAGGGAAGGGAGGAAAGAAGGGAGGAAGGAGGAAGGGAAGCAGGGAAGGAAAGGCAGAGAGGGAGGGGGAGGAAGGGAAGGCAGCAAGGAAGGAGGAAGGAAGGCAGGAGAGGAGAAAGGAAGGAAGAAAGGGAGCAGAGGGAGGGAAGAGGAAGGTGGCAGGAGAGGGGGAAGGGATGGAGGGGAAGGAAGGGAAGGTAGGACGGAAAGAGGGAGGAGGGGAGGAGAGGAAGAAGAAAGGAGGGAGGGAGGGAGGAAAGAGGAAGGGAATCAGGGAAGGAAAGGCAGAGAGGGAGGGGGAGGAAGGAAGATAGGAAGGAAGGAGGGAGGAAGGCAGGAGAGGAGAAAGGAAGGAGGAGGAAGAGGAAGGAAGGCAGGAGAGGAGGAAGGAAGAAGGAAGGAGAAGGAGGAAGGAGGAAGGCAGGAGAGGAGGAGGAGGAAGAAAGGAGGGAGGAGGAAGAAAGGAGGGAGGAAGGAAAGAAGGAGAGAAGAGATGGGAGAGACAGGAAAGGAGG